>NW_027481406.1:0-152641 GCF_050403205.1 Rhodotorula paludigena | reverse complement strand
GGCCAGCCCCCTCTCCCCGCCGGCGTCCCGCCCCGCCCCGGCCAGGCGCTCCCCAACGGTGCGCCGATGCCCCCTCGCGGCGCCGCGATCCCGCCCAACGGCGTCCCGCGCCCGCAGCAGGCCGGCGCGCCGCAGCGCCGCCCGCGCGCCGAGGAGCAGAAGCCGTCGTCGGGCCTGACGGCGGCCATGCTCGCCAACGCGGCGCCGCAGGAGCAGAAGCAGATGCTCGGCGAGGCGCTGTACCCGCGCATCCACGCGACCCAGCCCGAGCTCGCGGGCAAGGTCACGGGCATGCTCCTCGAGATGGACTCGAGCGAGCTCCTGTACCTCCTCGAGAACGACGAGGCCCTCGCCGCCAAGGTCCAGGAGGCCCTCGACGTCCTCGCCGAGTACACTTCGCGCCAGACCGACGCCCCGGCTGCCGACGCGCCCGCTGCCGCTGCCGAGGGCGCCTCGGAGGCTCCCGCCGCCGAGGCCTCGGCCTAAGCGTCTGTGCGCGCGTTCCGGCTCTCTCCTGGCTTTCTCTCTTCCCCCTCCCCCCTCCTCCGTACCCTACCTCCCCCTCCCCCCTTTTTCTTTCGCTTTCGCTTGGCTGGCGTAGCGGGAAGATCGACGCCGAGGTCCGTTGGCTGCGGTGCTGTGTCCTCCACAACTTGGCGTAGCACGGTACACAATGCCCAGGCTTCCGTTCTTCCTTTCCTCTGGCCACGTCTCCGTCGAGAGAATGGTTGCGAGCCTTTTCAATCGAGCGAGGCAAGAAAGTGGTAGCCAAGACAGAGTTCGTGGAACGGGAACGAGATAATGCAGTGAGTAGCTGATAGGCACAAGATGTACGGGGAGAGTCGAGGTCAGGAACCCGAGCTCGACACAGTGGTCAGGCGGATGTCCGGGAGACAAAGACGGTGTTCGCATGCAGTCACCGTGACGGCACAGGCGCGCGTAGTCCGTCCGTCATCAACGGCAGAGAGGACGCGAGGACGACTGTGCATCGCCTGGACGAAAGCGGGGACTAACAGGACGCCAGTTCCACCCGTGCGGCTTTCACGCAACGTCTCCAAGGACACCAAGTGCCGCGGGAGACGCACGTCTCGCAGCCATCGAACCGCAAGATTCCGCGCCCTTGCGACAAGCTCTCGTGTACAGTCTCGCCAAGAAGTACGCTCAGCTGGAAGGCTGAGGGACGGCGGCGTCGCGCGTGATGCGCTCAGCGTTGGTCATGCTTTGTGAAAGCGCGAGAGATGCAAGTCTGCACAGCGGTTTGTTTGCGTCGCAGAGGTCCGAAGCCAGGTGGTCCACAGCGAGCTGGACGAGCTCGAACGGGAACAGCGGGGAGGGCAGAGCTCCGGTACCGAAGCGAATTCAGCGTTCGCTGTGTGGCATCGCACTGGCGCTCGGGCGCAACTTGTCCGTCAAGCGAGGTGCACAAGCGGCGAAACGGAGGAAGGAGCAGGGCGAGCAGACGACGACTTGAAGGACCGCCAGCGGCTAGCGATTTCGTCGAGGTTACTCAGAGAGCGCTAGCGACAGCTAGCGCTCTCTGAGAAAGAGGCGAGAACAAGCCCGAGAAAGATGAGGACAGGGAGAGAGAGGGTAAGGGACGGCGACAGCGCGAGCGCACGGCCATCGAGACAGTAGCTTGACGGCGACACGAGTGCTGTTCCACTGCTGGCTAGCCTGTAGTACGGCGACTCTGCGGAAGAGAGGTGAGCGGTGGGCGCGAGGGGGAAGGCGCGCGGCGGTCGAGCGCGGCGCACAGGGCGACGCCGGCTTGGTCTCCACTCCTTTCGCCGTCCTCACGCGTTAGAAGTCCTTCCTTCCAACAGTGCGTCTCTCTCCGCCCTCCAGCCCCCGCCGACCAGCCCTGCCCGAGTCCGGCGCGCTGGCGAGCCCGCGCCGCCGGGCTGCGAACGAGCTTTTCCGCACGAGGAGTACGCGACGGGACGGTCGCACGAGGGATGGGGCATAGCGAGGGAGGCACTGCGAGTCTGCTCGATACCAGCCACGACCACACCGGCCCTCGCTTGCGCCGTCGCCGTCGACCGCGAACCCGCCCCGACCCTCGCCTCGCCCTCGTCGCCTTCCCTCTCTTCCCCTCGACCCGCATTCGCTCGACCAGAAGTCCGCCCCGTTCGCCTAGCGCCTCTTCACAGCAGTCTCGCAGTGCAGGCTGGAATGGACGAGAAGCGCTCGGCGCGGTCGCGCTCAAAAACACCCCGCGCTTGCCGAGCACAGTTCAGCCCGTGCTGACCTCTGTCCCGCCTGCGCTCGCGCTTGCCTCGTCTTCCTACCTGCAGTGACCAAGAAGAGAAGAAACGGCGGCCGCAACAAGAACGGCCGTGGCCACGTCGCCTCCATCCGCTGCAGCAACTGCTCGCGCATGTGCCCCAAGGTCCGTTGACCTCCTACTTCCCCATGCGTCTGGGGCTGTCCAGCTGATGCGCAATGGATTCTGCACACAGGACAAGGCCGTTCGTCGCTTCACCGTCCGCAACATGGTCGAGTCGGCGGCGATCCGTGACCTGTCGGATGCGTCGGTGTACCCTGGTGCGTCTGCCTTCCGCGGTCACACGCTCGGCGACTGCCTCCGCGCTGGGCAGCGGCATGCTCGTCGAGCGTTGTAGTCGTTCGTTGTCTGAACGCTCGGCTGACTTGGATCCCGCTGTGCAGAGTACGTGCTCCCCAAGCTGTACCTCAAGATCCACTACTGCATCTCGTGCGCGATCCACGCCCACGTTGTCCGCGTCCGCTCGGTCGCCGGCCGCCGCAACCGCGCGCCGCCTCCCCGCGTTCGCTTCAACAAGGACGGCAAGAAGATCTCGCCCGCGGCGGTTGCCGCCGTCGCCTCGGCCGGCGGCGCCCGTGCGTAAACCTACCCGCACGTGTCGTCGTTTGCTCGGGAGTGGTGGATAGCGCTGCAACGAGTTTGTACTGCCCATGACACTGTTGCGAAGCGTGCACTCTGGTTGAGCATGCTTGCAAGCGGGAATGGAAAGCTCCTGTAGACCCGCCTCGTGCCCTACCGTTGTCTCTGGAAGCTCAAAAACCTTCTTGCGAGTTCTGCTATCCGATAGCCTGTCCACTCCCGCGTCCAGGGGCGAGGCGACGACGAGAGCACCGCCTCGACACCCCGCTTCTGCTCGGTCCACCTTCACTCGCCTCGATTTCTCGCCACAACTCGCGTCTTTTCGCTTTCCGAGACCGATGGTGAAGAGCTATCTTCGTCACGGACCTACTGAGGCGTTCGGCGTCATCTCCAGTGGTCCCGCGGTCTGGGACGGGAGGAAGGCCTACTGCCCCGCTCTCGAGGATGTTCTCGTCTGGGATGTGAAGAAGGGCGAGCAGGTGCGTTTCTCTGCGGCTTGTACTCCTGCATCGCATTGGGCTGACCCGCTCGTCTGGCTCGCAGGTGGCGATGTGGCACGAGACGGGCCTGCGAGCGCTCGTAACCTCCATTGCGCGCTCTCCCGCCGACTGGGACTCGTTCGCTGTGGGCTACGCAGACGGCAGCGTGCGTATCTGGAACGCCAAGACCCAGTCGGTCACCGTCACCTTCAACGGGCACAAGACGGCCGTGTCGGCGCTCGCTTGGGATGCAGACGGCACGAGGTTGGCGACCGGCGCAAAGGACACGGACGTGATTGTGTGGGACGTCGTTGGCGAGGTCGGCCTGTTCCGTCTTCGCGGCCACCGCGATCAAGTCACCGCACTTGCGTTCGTCGCCGCCCGTCTCGACCCCGACGCGGAAGACGCCCCTCTCGCTGCCGCCGCCGACGCATCCACCTCGTCGGCTGCTGCGCCCGCGCCGAAGCCGTCGACGCATCTCCTCTCTTCGAGCAAGGACACGTTCCTCAAGCTGTGGTCCCTCGAGACGCAGCACTGCATCGAGACGGTCGTCGGGCACCGCTCCGAGGCGTGGTCGTTCGCATACGATGCCTCGAGCAATGTTCTCGTCTCGGGTGGCGGCGAGGGCGAAGTCAAGTGCTGGCGCATCGACAACGACGTTCTCGTGCGCGGCGTCTCGGCGCTCGACGACCCGTCTGCGGCCGCCGATGCCGCCGCCAAGCAGAAGAAGCTGCGCCGCGCCATCACGCCGCTCGCGGCGCTCTCGCTCCCGAACCCGAACCACACGCACAACATCTCGCAGATCACGCTCCACCCGACGCTGCCCGTGCTCGCGATCCACTCGGGCGAGCGCGCGGTCGACGTCTTCCGCCTGCGCACCGAGGACGAGCTGCGCAAGAAGCTGGCGCGCAGGCGCAAGCGCGAGAGGGAGAAGAAGGAGAAGGCGGCGCAGGGGAAGGGCGCCAAGGGGAAGGGGAAGGGGAAGGCGGTCGATGGGGAAGAGGACGCAGAGGACGACGAGGAGCCGCTCGGCGCGGGAGCCGACGGCGAGGTCCAATGGCGCGACCGCCTCGCGCTCTGGTCGACGGTGCGGACGAGCGGAAAGATCCGCAATTTCTCGTTCGCGCCCGAGACGGCAAAGAACAAGGGCGAGGTGCAGGTGCGTCTTCTCGCTTTCACGGTGTCGCGCTCGCGCTCACAGTCGCCGCTCGCAGATTCTTGCCGCACTGTCAAACAACTCGCTCGAGGTGTTCAACCTCCCGCCTCCAGCATCATCGAAAGCGCCTGCCGTCGAGCCCCTCAAGATGTTCACCCTCGATCTGCCCGGCCACCGCTCCGACGTGCGCTGTCTCGCCGTGTCGTCGGACGACCAGCTCATCGCCTCTGCAAGTCACGGGTCGCTCAAGCTTTGGAACGTCAAGACGACGCGATGCGTGCGGACGCTGGATTGCGGCTACGCGATCTGCTGCTCCTTCCTCCCCGGTGACCGTCATGTGCGTGACTCATGACCTCGTAACAGTCCGAATTCGCGTTTGACAGCTTTTTCTCCGCAGATTGTTGTCGGTTGCAAGTCTGGCGAACTCCTCCTTTACGACCTGTCCTCATCCGCCCTCCTCGAAACCTTCCCTGCCCACACCGCCCCGCTCTGGTCGCTGCACGTCCGCCCCGACGGCCGTGGCCTCGTCACCGGTTCCGCCGACAAGGACGTCAAGTTCTGGGACTTTGAGGTCCGCGAGGTCCCGTCCGAGGTTGAGGGCGGCTCGTCGACGCGTGTGCTCACACTCGCGCACGTCAAGACGCTCAAGATGACGGACGACGTGCTGGCTGTCAAGTACAGCCCCGACGGTCGCCTGCTTGCGGTCTCGCTCCTCGACTCGACCGTCAAGGTCTTCTACGCCGACACGCTCAAGTTCTTCCTCTCGCTCTACGGCCACAAGGTGCGCCCAGGCAGCAGATGGTCTTCTTCAGATTCATGCGCAAATCCTGACCCTCGCCCACTTCTGCAGCTTCCCGTCCTCTCGCTCGACATCTCGTCCGACTCGAAGCTCATCGTGACCTGCTCGGCGGACAAGAACGTCAAGATCTGGGGCCTCGACTTTGGCGACTGCCACCGTTCGCTCTTCGCGCACGACGAGAGCGTCATGCAGGTTGCGTTCGAGCGCGGGAGCCATCTGTTCTGGTCGGTCGGCAAGGACCGCATGGTCAAGTACTGGGATGGCGACAAGGTGCGTGGAGACTTTCTGTGCCCGTCAATTGCGCATGCCTGACTCTTCGACACTGTGCAGTTCGAGTGCATCCAGAAGCTCCAGGGTCACTCGGGCGAGGTTTGGGCGCTCGCGGTCAGCCAAAAGGCGAACTTTGTCGTCACGGGCTCGCACGACAAGTCGATTCGCATCTGGGAGAAGACGGACGAGCCGCTCTTCCTTGAGGAGGAGCGCGAGCGCGAGCTCGAGGAGATGTACAACAACACGGCCAACCCGCGCGGCGAGCGCGACGAGCTACGCGTGCTCCCCTCGGGCGAGGAGGTCCCGCAGGCCGAGTCGACCGAGGTGTCCAAGTCGACGACCGAGACGCTCATGGCGGGCGAGCGCATCCTCGAGGCGCTCGAGCTCGCCGAGGCCGACAAGGCGGCACTCGCGGCGTACCACGACGAGGTGCGCCGCGCACCGACCGACGAGATGGCCAAGCGCGTGCCGCACCCGACGCGCAACGCCGTCTTCTCCATGTACAACAACTGCTCGGCCGACGAGTACGTGCTCAAGATTGTGCGCGGCGTCCCCGCCGCACAGCAGCAGGACGCGCTCCTCGTCCTCCCCTTCGGCCGCGTCATGCAGCTCATCGAGCACATTGATGTCTGGGCTCATCGTGTGCGTCCACCGTCGTCTCGCGATCTGTCGCACTGTACGCATGCTGACTGACATTGTCTCGGTCGTGCAGGGCTGGAACCTCTCCCTCACCTCGCGCGTTCTCTTCTTCCTCCTCCGTACGCACCACTCGCAAATTGTTGCGACTCGCGCACTGCGCCCGACGATGGTGGCACTCAAGGGACACCTGCGAGACGCGCTCAAGAAGCAGAAGGTGCGGCCGCTCAATGTCCCTTCGCTCGGATGTCTTACGGCGATCCAGACACCTGAGCTGGATAGCTGACTCGAGGGCCTGTACTTACCATCCGCCGCACAGAACACGCTCGGTTACAACCTCGCCGCGCTCAAGTATCTCGCGCGCCAGCACGAGGCGAACCGGGTCGCCGAGTTCTACGAGCAGGACGTGCTCGGCACGGGCGAGAACGCCAGCCTCGGCATGGCCGACGAGCAGGAGGTGCGCAAGATGATCGAGGCGAGCGCAAAGAAGCGCAAGCGGGCGACCCTGAGGTCGTGAGGCGTAGAGCGGCACTCGCACTCGCTGGTAGATGTCTGTTGTAACACCGCCCGCGCTCAACAATTTTCTCGTCGGACGAGGGACATGCGCGAGGAAAAAGCACGTTTGTCAAACAACAACAGGGCACAGACAGAAAAGCTACGGTGCGAGGGGCAAGCTGTGCGGAGGTCGGCGACGCTGCCGGCATCACCCCTCCTTAACTCGCTTACGCGCCTCCTGATCCTCATCTTCCGTGACGCCATACATCGCGCGCCTTTTCAAAGTCTCGCCCGCGGCGCCCTCGCTTCCCGACGCGCCGCCAGCCGAGACCATGCACCTGAGCGCGTCGAGCTCGCCGCGCATGGCGTCGCGCTCGCGCTCCCACGCCTGCTTCTCGGCTTCGAGTTGCCCGACGCGCGCAGCCATGTCGGACAGCTGCGCCTGGAGGAGCGGGATCTCGGACGCGCGCGCTTCGAGGTCTCTGCAGCCGTGAGAAAGTGGGTCAGTGCGGGACCGAGAGGACAAGGGCAGAGGGGACCGACCGGATCTGCTGCTGCTTGCGCTCGCGAAAGGCGCGCTGGGCGGCGCGGTTCTGGGCGGCGCGTTCTGCACGGGAGAAAAGAACGCCACAACGAAGTCAGTCTACCGTCTCTGTCGTCAGGATTCAAGCAACCTCGATATAATAACGCACTTGTCTGTTTGAGCTCCTTCCTCCCCTTGCCCGACTCGTTCACTTCGCCGTCCGCCCCGCCCGCGCCCGGACTCTCTGCCGACTCGGGGCTCGGCGACGGCGCCGCGGTCGGCGCGGGACCCTCGCGCGCGACAGGCAGCGCGAGCGGCTGCTCGTGCGCTCCGGGCGGCGGGGCGACAAAGGATGCGGGCGGAGAGCCGGACGGGCCGCGGGCGAGCGACGAGAGCGCCTCGGCGGCAGTGTCGTGGTCCGCCGCGCCTGCGACCGCGGCCCCCGCGGGCTGCTGCTGCTGCTGGGGCTGCGACGACGGCGGTGGCTGAGGTGCGGAATCGAGCAGGGCGCTGACGGAGGGCAGGGCGGGGCGTGCATCGGCAGATCCGCCTGGCGCGGACGACGCCGCCGTTCCGAACAAGGGGATGCGACGGTTCGTCGTAGGCAGCGGGGCGCGGATGGCGCCGCCTCCTATACCTGCCCCTGTTGCGCCGGGAGTGTATGCATCGAGAGAGGAAGGCGGCGGGAGGACAGGCGCCGAGGTGAGGGCGGACGAAGAGGACGACGAGGAAGAAGACGCGGAAGCAGTGGCGGGGGCAAAGGCGGACTGCGGCGGCGGGTGCGGCGTCGAGAGGCAGTGCGCTGCAGGCGAGGTCGAGCTGGGTGCTGTCGGGGCGAATGCGGGAATCTTGGACGGACGCGGCACGGGCGGGAAGACGGGTGCTGAGGAAGCGGGGGGCGCGGATGCCGAGGTGGCCGCCGGGTAGGGGAAGGACGCGGCCGAGGGAAAGGGCGGGATCCCGTCGCGGAGAACGTGCTGCTGCTGCTGCGCGGCGTACATGCCCGCAGGCTGAGCAGTGGTGACGGGAGTTGCCGAGGCGTGCGGAGGAGGAGGAGGAGCGCGGAGCGACGAGCCCGAGTGGGACGAGCACGCTGTGGCGAGCAGGTCGAGCGTTGGCGGCAGCGGATCGACTGACGGCATGCTGCGCGTGCGGCCTGGCTTGCTGCTGGGGCGTGAGGATGCGAGGCGGCCCAAGACGCGCCTTGCTCCGGGCTTGACCCCGGCAGAGGCGCTGACCGAGCACTCGTCAGCCGAGACACGGCCTCCCAGCGAGCGTGAGCTGAGCCTGCGTAAGCGGAATACACTGCACCCATTGGGACTGCCTAGAGCCTCTGCACGGCCACTCTGACTGCACGCTGCCCGTGCGACTTTGCCCCTTTTTCCGAGACTCGTTCCGCGCCGATCTTGCGGGCCTCGACACCCTCGTCTCCCGCGCTTCGCCTTGCGGCTCCCTTGTTTGCTGCACTCGCTCCGTCTGACTGCTACACTCGTTCTGGAGACTGCAACGGACAGGCGTGTCGATCCATCAGTGCGTGCAGTCGACCTCGTTGACCGCGAACCTGCTCACCTCGCCCTCAACACAGAGATGCAGATCACGCTGAACCAGGCGCTGCGATGGGCAAAGAAGCTCTTCAAGCTCTGGCAGAGGCACCAGGCCAAGCAGAAGAAGCAGCAGCACCAGCAGCAGCAACAGCAGCAGCATGGTGGCAGCCCCTACGGCGCACCGCCCGCACAACAGGGGCAGTATGAGTCGTCGCCGTACCCGCAGACGCACGGCCAGCAGCAGCAGCACGGAGCGTGGAACCAAGCACCCGCACACGGAGGGTACGGCGCGCACGATGGTCCCGCAACGGTGCGTCTTGCCTCCCTCCCGCGCTCCCACCGTCTCAGCGCGAGGCCCCACTGCCTCGATTCAGCTTCCAACTCTTTCTCGCTTGGTTGGTCTGGCGGGAAGGTCGTGCGAGGGCGGCATGCCGAGCTAGCGCAGCTGCTCGTGCAGCGGTGGAGCGCGAACGAGGCAAACAAGGCGCTGCGGAGAGAACGCAGGCTCACGCCCACCCCCTTTCTCCCCACCTGCATTTTCACTGCGTCGCCAAATCCTCGACGACCCGCTCTTTCCTCTGCCTTCTTCCGCCTCTCGCCCATCTTCCCCTCCTCGTCCCCGTCTTTCTCCCGGTCCTTCTCCACTACCGCACATTTCCGCTCTCGCCCCTTCCGACCCCCACCCTCCTTCTACGACCCTTCCTCTCCATACTCACATCCGTCCTACCGCGGCCCTCCAACTCTGCCGTCCTCCTCGCCGACCTCCCCGCCACCTCTGCTGCACGTCTTCCTCCTGCTCCCGTCCTACCTCCGCCCCTCGTACCATGTCATTCTGCGCCTACTCGGTCTTTCGCCCGACTCGCAGAACCAGGACATGGCCAACGCGCAGAACAGCGAATACGTCTCGCTGCGGAACCAGGCCATCCGCGAGGGCGACCTGATGGTGCGTCTGGGCCCCTCTCGCATTGTGCGCACGCTTGCACGCTTCACTGACACTGTCTTGCGATGGTACGTACAGGGCCAGGCTTTCTCGGCGTCGAAGCAGGCGTACGCGGCGGGCGACGGCGCAAGGGCACACGAGCTCAGCCTCGAGGGCAAGGAGCACCAGCGCAACAAGGAGCGGTACAACGACCAGGCTGCGGCATGGATCTTCAACGGTGCGCCATCGATCCTCGATCAACGTTGCAGCTCCTTCTGGACCGCCGCACCGCCTTGGTGGACATCCGGTGCTGGTGCGATTTCTTGAGGGAGATTGGCACTAATCGTGGACTCGCGCATTTTCGCAGAGAATAACAAGGTGCAGCCGCCCGGGTCAATTGACCTGCACGGTCTGTACGTGCAGGAGGCGATCGAGTACACCGAGAAGGCCATCATGGTGAGCCCTCATCCCTGTGATCGCCGAGGCTGTCGCGCGAAGCAAGGGATTCGCAGCCGTCATGAACCCGATCGCTGACGCCAATGTCACCACAGGACTCGCGGAGCAAGGGCATGTCGGAGCTGCGCGTCATCGTCGGCAAGGGCAACCACTCTCCGTCGCACGTGGCCAAGATCAAGCCCGCCATCACGCAGCTCATGGAGCGCGAGCGGCTCACGGCGCACCTCGACCCGCACAACGGCGGCGTGCTCGTCGTGCAGCTCCAGGGGCAGGGCGGCGGCAAGATGGGCGGGCAGTTTATGCGCGAGATGGAGGACTCGCGCGACAACGATTGCGTCGTCATGTAGAGGCGCGCGCACTCTCATTTATTCTCTTCAAATCGCCTCGGTGTGCGCTGGCATGCAGGACATGCAGTGTGACAGCACGTTTTCGAGATGACGAGAGGGTTGTGCGCGCGGCGAGTTTGAGAAGGCTTCACGAGAGAACGGCTTCGCTGCTGGCTTTTGCGGTGCGACGCTTCTCGTATGCTCGCTGCTTTTTGACGACGCTGCTGCTCATCGCTGGCAGCCTCTCACGAGAGTCGACGCTTTGACCTCGTTCGCCGTTTGCGCGTGACGCCGTTCCTTCTCGGCTCGTGCTCTGTTTCGTCTCCTCGTCGGCGCACGCTCGAGGGATGGCGGCACAGCAGCTCGTGCAGTCGCTTGCGCTTGTCCCTTTGGCGGCCTATGCCCTGGCGCCTGCGACCTCCGCCTTGTCGACTGTCGTTCTCGTCGCCGGCACCTCCGTCGTAATCAAGAACGGGTTGGCTGTGCGTTCAGACCGCGCCCGTGGCAGCGATGTACCATTCTGATCGCTCAGAGTGCCAACAGACGCACCGCCAGCCCGTCGCACGCTTTCTCGGCCTCTTCCTCCCTCTCCTCGCCTTCCTCGCCGCTGGTTCCGCCTGGTCGGCGCTCTTGACCAATCGCGCCGCGGACTCCTTCTCCTCGGCTTTCGACGCTGCGCTCGTCGCTCTCCTCTACTCGCTCGTCTCCGCCGTCCTGCCGCTCGTCGCCCTCGTCGTCTCGCATCTCGCGCTGCAGCACGTCGAGCCCGGCAGGGACAAAGGGTACACGGCGCTCCTGGTCCCCGCGTGGCTCTTCGCCCTCGCTGGCATCGTGCAGGAGCAGGCGGGCGTCGGCAGGCTCGGGTGGTGGGTCAAGCCGGCGGTCGAGGTCGCAGACGGACTCGGCTGGGTCGCCAGGCTCGGCGGACAGGTCGCGGTCGACTTTGCGGTCGCTGCGGCCGGTATTGCGCTGGGCGAAGTGGTGTGCAGCACCGTCAGGCGCAGCGAGGACGGTGCCGAGAGGAGGGACATTCGCCTCTTCGACGACGCCGACATGAATGAGCATGCGCGGACGCAAATTCGCCGTCTCGTGCGCCTTCTGCTCGTCCTCCTCTTCGCTCTCAACGTATCGCCTCTCCTGCCTTTGACGTCGTACCCGCCTTCACACCCTTCGCCCACGGATCCAACGTACACCTACCCGCCCGTCAAGGTCGCTTGCGTCGTTCCGCCGACGCACCACAACCACGGCCGTCAAGAACTTCTGACGACCCTCGAAGACTGGCTCGCGGAGACCAGGGTCGTCGCGGGACGAGGTGCGAAGGGGCTGAGCTGGAGCGAGAGTGCCGTCAGGCTTGACAAGGGTACGAGGCGCGACGAGGGCGATGGCTGGGACGCGATGGGCCAGCAAGAGCAGCGGCTCCTGCAAAGTGTCGCTGAGGTCTGCGACATGTACAAGGTAGGCTCGAAGCGCGGACGGTCATTAGGAAGCGAGCTAACTTTCTTCGTCGCGCAGGTCTACATCCTTGCGACGTACCTCGTCCCTCCTCCGTCGTCCTCTCGCCAGAACAATAAGCTGCTCAACGTCGCCACTCTCGTCGGGCCTACCACGGACGCTGACGAACCGTCCGGCCCCAATCTCATCTGGTCGACGACGAAGCATCACCCCGTTCCGCTCGTCGAGTCGTACTCGCACGTCTCGCGTCAGCTGAGCGCCATTGGCTCAGCCCCCGCGTCTCTTCCACTTGCCGACATCGCGCTTGCGCATGCGGCGCACACGCCCTCGCCACACCTCACGCCGCTGCAGCACCTCTCCCTGTCAGGCGCAATCTGCCAAGACATCGCCTTCCCCTCGCTCGCCTCCTCTTACGTCCTGTCTTCCACCACTCGCCCCGACGTCTCCTTGCGCAATCCGCCGCACACCCCGCAGCTCCTCCTCAACCCCTCGCTTGTCCCCCCTTCGCTCCCCGGCATCGCCGCCTCGCAGCTCGCGCAGGCGCGCGCCCGCGCCATCGAGCACGGCTCCTTCGTTCTCCGCTGCGACGCGCCCTCGAGTGGATCGAGCGCGCTCGTCGGCCCGCACGGCGAGGTGCTCGTACGAGCCTCGCAGGCGGGCGGGAGCTGGGAGGCCGAGATCCGGCCGGAGCAGGCGGCGGCGCGGCACGGCGGGACGGTGTTCGAGTGGGTCGCGGGCGTCGAGGCGGGCGAGAAGAGGTGGGTTGGCGCGCAGATGAGGGTGCTGCTCGGCCTGTTGGCGGGGCTGGCGGCCATCAGGATCGTCGAGGGCGGCGAAGTGGCGCGCTGGGGACGCAGACTTGAGTGGACCTCGGCGAGTGCCCGCGTGAGCGACGTGTGGCGTACGGCGAAGATCCTTTGGGCGCGCTTGTTCGTGAGGGAGTCGGAGGAAGGGATGGGCAGGACGGGCACGCCGAGCGAGGAGAGGCTCATCGATGTCGAGTAACGAGCGGGATCGAACAGCTTGTAGCAATTAGGGAGTGTTCGTGCAAGGTGTTCAAGCAGAGACACAGCAGCGAGGGCATGAGGCGAGTGAGGAAGCGTGAAGGGAGAAGTTCAGGCCGAGGATAGGCCTCGCCGCGACTTAGCCTAGTGTTACAACAAGGTACTGCTCACCAGGCACAGACCATCTACTTGCCGAGTGCTGCTTCTCGCGCGAGCACTTCGGAATCGAGTTTGATCAGGATGACGGTTCGTCGAGGATGTTGAGGAGAGGGGACCGAGTGTGCCGTCACTCGCGATGGCTGCGGGGGCAGGCCGTCAGTACGATCAACTGTGAATGCGTGCAAACGTCGAGTAGCGCGGTGGGAGCGACGCGACGAGGAAAAGCGGGCAAGAACTCACGAATCCAGCTCCGTCCATGACCGCCTCGACTATTCCCGCGACCAGCGCGGCGCAGCTGAGGTCGCTCATCTCCTTGGGCACCTCGACGCCCCTCGTGATGACCATGTCGTCGTCGCCGATCATGTACTCGTCGTCATTCTCTGTGCTCCGCTCGAGCGAGTCGGCGGGTCGCCCGAACAGGTAGCGGTACAGCGTCGAGTGGATGTAGGTGAGGATCGGTAGGAGACGCAGTGTGCGAGTCGGTGGAGGTGGAGAGCGCAGGGACGAGACCGGGTGCAGGTAGTCGCGCAAGGGGAGGAGCTCGAGGAGACGGGCCCCGACTCGGTAGCCGAGAATGCTCAAGCTGCACAGAGCACGCGTCAGCACAGCTTTAGAAGTAATCTGAGCCTGGTCCGACTGTGCACGCACCGCTTCTCGAATTCGCTGATGCCGCTGACCTGCTTCTGGGTGTACTGGACGATCTCGGCGAAGAGGAAGGCCCACGCGCCGAGGCTGACCTCTGCACCTCGTGACTTGGTCACAGGGCGGTCGTAGATCTCCGACGTGCGCTTCTGATTCGCAGGGAGCGGCGGAAGCGAGGGTTGCGGTTGAGGGATGGCGAAGGTCGACGTCTGCGACGACCCGGCGGGCGAGAGCAGCGACGAGAAGCGCGACGTGCCCGAGATGACAGAGTCTCGCACAGAGCCCGAGTCGCGGTTCGACATCGTGCGAAGTGCGGAAATGTCTGAGGGGGAGCTTCCGAAGAGATGTCCAGGTGGGGGTAGTGGTGCTACGACATCAGCAGGCCCAGGGCTCGTCACGCGCCGTGTATCAGCTCTACGAGTCTCAGTCACTGGGGCGAGACGGGGAAAGCCTTGTTCACAGGACGAGAATTTCTATCGCCTTTCTCGACGAAGTCACGAGTATTATTCGCTCTTCCCGTGGCTCAGCCGCGCCCCACGAAAGGCATCGTAGTCGCCATGATGGTCTGCAGCTGGCCAGCGTCAACCACGAGCAACTGTTAACGGACAAGAGCCGATGGAATGCGCACCTGAGTGAGGATGTTGACCTCGAGCGGCAGGCTGGCCATGTGCACGACCGCATTGGCGACATGCTCGACCGGCATGACAGCCTCCTGGATCCTCTCTCCGTTCGGCTGCAGGCTCCCGCCCTGTTTGAGCGCACCGACCATCGGGGATTCGGCGTTTCCTGCGGGTTGAGACGGCATCGTCAGCTCCGCGCGGAGGGCGGCTCCCCTCGAAATTGCGCACCAATGTCAATCTGACTGCACGCGATGTTGTATGCCCGTCCGTCTAGCGCGGTCGACTTGGTGAGGCCGGTTATAGCGTGCTTGGTGAGCGTATAAGGCGCCGAGAAGGGTCGCGGTGCATGTGCGGAGATGGAGCCATTGTTGACGATGCGACCGCCCCGAGGTGACTGGTCGCACATGATTCGGAAGGCGTGCTGAGTGCAGAGAAAGGGCTGCCGCGTTGCAAAGCGTCCAGGCGAAGTGGAGGAAACAGCGAGCACAGGTGTGCAACCAGACGACATCACTTGTCAGCGCGCGCAAGGGTGGAGAAGCACATCATTGAAGCCGCGATTGTCAAGCTGTGCAAGCGCACCGCAACGAGGTTAACGGCCACGATTGAATTTAAGTCCTCGAGCGGGACATCCTCGAGCGGAACAGGCTTGACATTCCGCCCAGCGTTGTTGAAGAGCAGATCCAGCCGACCTGTACACGCGTATGAGCCTGGTTTGTGCAAGGTCGTAACGCGCCAACGCACCATAACGCTCCTTGATTGTCTGGAAGAGAGTGTCGACGTCCTCTGGTTTCCCCAGGTCCCCCGGAACAGCCAAAAGCTCCGCATCCGCACTCTCCTGCCGTGCTTGACGTATCGTCTCGTCTAGCTCGTCGGCCCGCCGACCCGAGACGATCACGGTCCAGCCAGCTTTGGCCAGAGCAACAGCCGAAGCGCGCCCGATGCCAGAAGATGCGCCAGTCACGCAAGCAGTGCGCTGAGTGGCATTTGAGCGAGCAGGAGCAGCCATGATGACGAACAGAGTGAGCGGTAAGAGCTGAAGAAGGAGCCGGGTAGCCGGGCGGGAGGTGGGGCAGAGGTCTGGCGGCAACGGCGTTGTGCCCTTCGAACGGAGAGCTAGCTACCCAGAACCACCGCACTGACACCTGCAAGGGTCGTTGTGGCTGTATGGATTGTGTACGCAGAGTGCTGCATTTCCCTCGGCATCGGTTGCCGCACGAGACGTCGCACCAGCAATTCGCTCGCTATCTCTCCGGCAGGGCTGTGCGCACGAGCAACCGTCTTGAAGTACTGCAGCAAGAAGCTACACGAACCGGCGCGCCTTCGGCAGCGCTGCAGCCGATGCGCCACCGTGTGGCTCACGAAGTCGTCTCGCAGAGGCTAAGCAGCAGAACGTGGCTCGGCCGAGTGGCGAAGGCTGCCAGGCCATCGTCTGCGTCTGTATGCACGTGCACGTGCCCGGCTGCTGCTCCCGGCAGGCCCGAGGAGGCGGTAGTCGCATGCGCGGCTCCTGCTCGCCTTCGCCGACACCGCGGCCACGCTGCTTCGGCCTCTGCTCACCACGCTCGGCTTGCCAAGTGATCGAGGTCGCGCTTACAGCGGCATCTCTGCCGTCGATCAGGCATGCTGCCCTCGCCTACGATTGCGCGCGGGCCTTCCTCGTGAGCTTAAAACGGGCGGCGCCTTCTGCGTTCGCTCTCTCTTTCCGCAACCTCGCTCCCTTGCTTGACATGTCTTCTTCAATGCACGAGCTTGAACGTGCCGTGTCACACGGCGTTGTGCAACACCAACTCCCGCCAGAGGAAGAGGCCACCTTCCCTCAGCTCACCCAAGCCGGCTCGCACACCGACGCTTACCTCGAAACCTCGCCATCCGGCCTCGTCCTCGCCCGCGAGGCAGAAGCCGTCGTCGGCTCGCCGCAGCGCGGATCACAGTCGACCCTCGTTTCGCACTGTCATGGCGCGGCCGATCCCGAGAAGGGCATCAAGCCAGAAGACGCCAAGCTCGTCACCTGGCGCGAGAACGATCCCGAAAACCCTCGCAACTTTAGCCACCCGAAGAAGCTGTGCGTTTGTGCTCTCTGCGACCTTCGTGCACTCGCAAGGTTCGCTGACCTTCTCACCTTGACCTGCGATGTAGCCTTCAAGTCCTCCTCCCTACCTTGCTCTGCTTCACGGCCGGTCTCTCGTCCAGTCTCATCACGGGAGGTCTGCCCGAGATGGCAGAGCACTATCACGTCAGCGAGGAGGTGGTCTCGCTCGTCGTCTGCGTTTTCGTCGTCGGCTTCGGGCTCGGGCCTTTGATCCTTTCGCCTCTCAGTGAGAGTGAGTACTCCACTCTTTCACAATTCCCGGTTGCCTGCTGACGTGACTTGTACGCAGTGTATGGCCGTCGCATCGTCTACGTCGTCTCCGTCGGCCTCTACTTCATCCTCACGCTGCCCGGCTGCCTCACCGACTCGCTCGCTGTCATGATCATCTTCCGCTTCCTCGCTGGATGTTGCATCTCGGGTGTCATGTGCAACGCAGCGGGGTCCATCGGTGAGCTTACCTTGGTCGCCGCATCATCTCGCAGCGCGTGCTTACCCGACTTCGGGCCTGCAGGTGACCTGTACTCGGTGAACGAGCGTGGCAACATGATGGCCACCTTCAGCGCCATTCTGTGCGCCTTTTTCTTTCGCTGTGAACGTGAGCAGCCTGCTGATTTCGCATTCCGCAGCTTCGCTTCCCCCGCACTTGGTCCGCTGATGGGAGGCTACCTCACCATCGGTGCCGGCTGGCGGTGGATGTGGTGGTTCCTCTTCATCTTTGGTGGAGCCGTCTGGGTCTTCACCTCAGTCCTCCTCGTCGAAACGTGCGTTCTTCCGTCTCATCTTTTGAAGCCTACTGCAACTCACACTGGTTCGCTTGTGCAGCTATGCTCCGACCCTGCTCAAGTGGCGCGCACAGAGGCTGCGCAAGGAGACCGGCGACTCGAGCATTCAGACCGAACAGGAGCGCCAAGCTCGTCCGATTGGCGACATCGCTCGCGAAACACTCTTGCGCCCCCTCGTCATGCTCACCACCGAGGCCACCATGATCTGCATGTCCGCCTATCTGTGCCTTGTCTACGGCCTCCTCTACGCGTGCGTTTTTCCGGCCCCTTTCTGCGGTCTCCTCGGACTGACGGAAGTTTCTCTGCCTTCAGCTTCTTCTTTGCCTACCCCGTGCGTCCTTTTTGTTGTCAACGGTCTACAGATCCAGTCCTGACGCTCTCCCTCAACGCAGATTGTCTTTGGCGCCCACGGCTTTAACGCGGGTGAGGTCGGCCTCACCTTCCTTTCCGTCCTGATTGGCATTATCATCGTCGCCTGCACGGCCTGCCCGCTTCAAGAGCGGTACTATCAGCGTCAGGTCGTCAAGTACAACGGCAACGTCCCGCCCGAGGCGCGCTTGCCGCTCATGATGGGCTGCGCGATTCTCCTGCCCATTTCGCTTTTCATCTTTGCGGCGACGTCGATCAAGAGTGTGCACTGGGCTGGTGCGCTGGTGTCGGGCATTCCCTTCGGGTTCTCCCTTGGTGCGATGCCTCGGAATGCTTCCAACAGGTCCCAGGACTGACTCGTCCGGACTTTTTTTTTGCCCTCTATTCGCTCCTGACCCCTCCCAGTGGGCATCTATATCAGCGCGAACACCTACCTCGCGGTTTCGTACTCTCAGTACTCAGCTTCGGCCATGGCAGCCAAGACGTTGGGGAGGCATGTCACCCCCTGCACCGCTCTCCGCCCGCTCAGGACTGACCCCCTTTGCCCTCCCCGACAGGTCCCTCTTTGGCGCCGGCCTCGTCATGTATATTGTCCCGATGTACAAGTCCATCGGTCACCTCTGGGCAGGCATGACCTGGGCCTTCATCAGTCTTGTCATGGTCCCGAGTGCGTCGCTTTGCCGTCCAGCACTCAGGAACGCTCACTGATGTCCTCGGCTTTTCCACAGTCCCCTTTGTCTTCTTCAAGTACGGCGCCCGCATCCGCAGCCGCAGTACGATGGCATCGTCGTAGGCGCCTGCTCGATCAGAAGCGGAAGGCACCCGTGTTTGCCGCGCACTTTCCGGGACCATTTGCGCTCTACCCTCAACCCGTACCCCCCATTCTGTACAGACAAGCATCGTAGACCTGCCTAGCATCCACAAACCAGCCTAATAGTTGTTGCCAACCCCGAGCGGCTTCTGCTCGAGAGTGAAAAGCTTCTAGTCTGCATGGGCCTCCCAGAGACCAATGACTGGTAAAGATAGAGATAGCGTCAACGGTTGCAAGTGCTCCTGCATTGCCGGTACAATGCAACAGACTCCGCAAACTCCTTCTTACGGAACTCGCGCCCAGACACCGTCCGAGCATTGAGCTGCTCAGACTGCCGCTTGAGCCGCTGGAGCTGCGGTATTGTCACACGTTTGTTCAGCTCAAGAGTGAGGCGCGTTGGAGCGGGAGAGGTTGGGAGGGTGAGCGGGGTTGGGCCGGAAAGGGGTGAGAAAGACTGGCGGGAGAGGAGAGTCGTGATGATGAGAGTTGATGTCGAGTTGAGGCGGCTGAGGTAGGAGGTCAAGGAGGTCTGGATCTGTACAAGTGGGGGCTTCATCAGGACAAGATCGGAGAACCTGCACGACGTGGTTAAACGGGAAGAACAGCACCAGGAAACGCACTGTCTGAGTCGCAAGATTCGACGGCTTGTCCTTTCCCTCCGTAATTGCCCGCCAGATCTGCTTGGCTGCCTCGCCTTCCGTGTACGCCCGCGTCAACGTCCTCGCCTTGTTGGTCTAGCGGCGGATTGTCGGCTGCCACCGTGATGAGCGGTGCGTCCCATTGAGCCGCCAAGTTCGGTTCTTCGAAGCGCAAGGTTAGGTTGTCTAGGCTGTATGCACAACAGGTGAGCAATCAAAGAAGAATCCATGCCGTGCGTGCGACCGAGAAGAAGGAAAGGAAGGAGCAAACGCACGTTGCTGGCAAGTACGCGCTCGTTTTGTCTCGAGAGGCGTTTCGCTCCCGACACTGTTCTGGAGGCGTTGCGACGAAGAGCTGCATGAGGTAAGACAAGCAGCAGGCCGACCAGGTGAGAAGAGCCAGGCCCGGACGCATCGTGCAGATCCCCACGCCGATCTCCCTCGCCTGGCAGTACATCTGGTACCGGCTCCCCTTGATGTAGTCCATCGCTTCGACAAGGACGATGGCGTCTCGAGCCAGATTGCGCTGCACGGTGTTGAAGAGGGCGGCGCGGGCGGGTTTCTTGGTGCGAGCATCTGCTTGGCACGCGTGCTAGGTCAGCCGTGGTTAGTCGAGCGGGTCGAGAGATGGCTACTGACCGTCGTAGGCGCGTTTTGATAGGCTCAGAGACTCGTCGTTAACGATGACGACCTTCTCGCCGCGGCGCTGAGGAGGAAGGCCCGCGACTCGCGAGCTCGCGTTGATCCAGACAGCGAACCCCTGCGTGCGGGCTGCCGGGCAATTACAGGTACAGGGGTAGCCGCACAGCAGACGCAGCCATCATATCCTCGAAGAGTCTCGAGTTGTTGCTCGAACGCCAAGGTTGCAACAAGGCAACGGCCAAATGGCTCATCGGCAAGCGCCTGAACCGCCTCGATTGCGTGCGCAGACTGTCCAAAAGGCACTTAAGAAGCAAGCGTGCATTATGCAGTCCATCCTGCGAAAGGAGCCTGTTCTCGCGCCCTTGTCTCTTCGCCCGTCTCATCGCCTTTGCGAGAGGCAGAGGAAGAGGCGTGCTCCTCGACGGTGTGGATCGCGATGCCGAGGCTGCTCGGTGAGCGAGAGGCAGCCCGGTTGACGCGGGAGCCATTCAAAGGCAAAGGGGGGCGGACGGGGAAGAGAGGAGAGAGAGACGGAAGGGCTCTAGACGGCCAAGGCGGCAACGACGTCGGGTCGCGGCCTGTCGTCGCCGGTTTGCTCCCCTCTTCTCCTCGCTTCTGCTGTCACCAGCTTCTGGCCCTGTCTGCAGCTTGCGAGCTACCTGCTGCGTCTTCTGCATGACACGTTGTGCGCCGCCTGCCTGCCCCAACGACTGCTGGCTGGATTGCTTGGAACGAACGCATGCTTTCGGCATTGCGCCGGCTGAACTTGATCTTTCGCGCTCCTGTATTCCTGTGAACCAACTCTGGTACTACTCCTCATGAGAGCGTCTTGCGCAGGGGCTCAGGTGACGCACTGCTCCTGTCACAAGGCGGGACCCGACTGTTCAACAGCGTCTCAACCACCGATGTAACGTACAACGGCCAAATTGGGCATAGCTCTGACCGGTGCGCAGTGGTAAACGCTGACTCCAACACCAGCTTTGAGCAGCCAACGCAAGACCCGCTCATGGCAGAACAGCCTTTGTCGCAAGACGCCTACTCGGTTTTCCGGTGCTTTGAGCTGGTTAAAGTCCGCCCCGCTTCTTCTGGACACATTGAGGCACAACTGAAGCTGCTCTCAAGCCCACTGAACAAACAGGACCGGTGTAATTACGGTTTGACTTGCTCCTGACCCCTCCCAGTGGGCATCTATCAGCGCGTCCGCCTACCTCGCGGTTTCGTACTCTCAGTACTCAGCTTTGGCCATGGCAGCCAAGACGTTGGGGAGGCATGTCACCCCCTGCACCGCTCTCCGCCCGCTCAGGACTGACCCCCTTTGCCCTCCCCGACAGGTCCCTCTTTGGCGCCGGCCTCGTCATGTATATTGTCCCGATGTACAAGTCCATCGGTCACCTCTGGGCAGGCATGACCTGGGCTTTGGCACTGCTGTGATGGATGCAGCCAGCGCAAAGTGTGAAGGCGCCTGTGCCACACGGCACTTCTGACTGACCTGTCGCTCACATTCTGCGCCCTGCCTTTGTCCCAGCCCGATCCCTATTCCAGCATACAAAGTGGACTCCATGGAACTCGTTTCTCAGCCCAGTGTCGTTCTTTCGACGATTGCGAGAACTTCGCGAGAACTCCAAGAGAACTCGAAAAGCGCGAAGTCGAAAGAGCACATGTCGACACACGACGCCCAGTTAGCCCAACCCCCGCACATACGATCTAAAGTGCTTACGAGCTTTGTCCGCTACTCGACGGGCTTGCTCGGGATTGTGCGAGGGTCGCCCCCACCTCATCGCATCGGCTGGCGTTCGCTCCTTTTCCTCTTCCTCTCCATCGCTCTAGATAGTGCAGGCTCCTCGCAAGCCAAAAGAAAACCCACTGGGAACCAGTCTGTAGTCGCTACGCCTGCGCCATCGCCACTCCTCTATCCCTCGGCTAGCCGTCGCCGTTCCCCGCCTGCACGGTCATCTCGCCATGCTGCCCGTCCTCTGCACTCGCGCCGCCCGAGCCGTCGCGACTCCGCGATTCCCTCGCCAGCCCGTCCTGCGCTGGCAGTCGACGCAGGCGGGCCAGCAGGGCGACTACACCTCGATCCTCCTCTCGTCGCCGGCTCCCGGCGTCACGCAAATCACCCTCAACCGCCCCAAGGCCCTCAATGGTCCGTTTAGAAGAGTTGTGTGTGAGCTCACAGGAGCAGCGCTGACCGACCGACGAGCTTGCAGCGCTCAACTCGACCCTCTTCCACGAGCTGAACGCCGCGCTGCGCAACCTCTCGTCTGACGACTCCATCGGCGCGGTGGTCCTCACCGGCTCGGAAAAGGCGTTCGCTGCTGGAGCAGACATCAAGGAGATGAAGGACAAGCAGTTTGCAGAGGTGTACAAGGGCGACTTTCTTGCGCACTGGACCGAACTCAGCTCCTTCCGCAAGCCCATCATTGCCGCCGTCAGTGGCTACGCGGTACGTCCAGCATGTTAAATGCCGAACGTGTTCAGCAGGGATGCGCTTTCCACACGACCAGCTGACGACTTCTCTCGTCTCTTCAGCTCGGAGGCGGTTGCGAACTCGCCATGATGTGAGCATCTCGATCTCCAGTCCCATAGCTGCGAGTAGAACCTGACTGAAGTATTGGCAGGTGCGACATCATCCTTGCTTCGCCGACCGCCGTCTTTGGCCAGCCCGAAATCAACGTACGTTTGACAATGTTCGCAAAGCCGGGTCAGGGCGCCAGCGCCGAGTGCCATTCACTGATCTGCTGCGTCTACAGCTCGGCGTCATCCCCGGCGCCGGCGGCACGCAGCGCCTGACGCACGCCATCGGCAAGTCGCGCGCGATGGAGCTCGTCCTGACGGGCCGCAACTTTACCGCGCAAGAGGCGAGCGACTGGGGGCTCGTCTCGCGCGTCGTGAGCGAGGGCAGCGTCGTCGACGAGGCGGTCAAGGTCGCGGGCAAGATTGCCGGCAAGGGCAAGTTAGCGGTGCAGGCGGCGAAGGAGGGCGTCAACTCGGGTGCGTCTTCCCGATACAAATGGCTTCGCGTACGTCATGCTCACAGAAAGCGTGCTTGCAGCCTACGAGCTCTCGCTTGCACAGGGCCTTCACCTGGAGCGCCGCCTCTTCCACCAGCTGTTCGCAACCGTGCGCTTCGCGTCACTTTTGCGGAACCTTCGCATCTGACTGTACTGACATGAGCCCCGCGTACGAACAGAACGACCAGAAGATCGGCATGACCGCTTTTGCGGAGAAGAAGAAGGCCGAATGGACCCACTCGTAGGAGATGCCGCCGGCTTCTCATTTCTCGTCCTCTGCAAAACTTTCGGTACTCGTCAGGAAGTCGCGCTGAGGAGAGGGTCCACCAAGCGTAGAAGAAGTGCAGAGTGCACTCAAGTGGAAGATTGGCCAAGACGTTCTCCGCTCTCGCCTCTATCGCATACCGACAATCTCAACGGCTACATACAGTGCATTACAATCGTGCGCGATGAAAGGGAGATGGAACGGCTAGAAGAGAAGACTGCCGAGAGCCATGCCACCTGCACGTGAGCGTGAAAGGGTCAGTCTCGCCGTTCGATCCAGGTGGGACGCAGGACGCACCGAGGAGTCCTCCTCCGACTGCAAGACCCGCGCCGGGCCCTCGGCCCATGCCGATTCCACTACCGTACCCAAGCGGTCCCGCCGGGTACATGCCGTAGCCGTACGGCCTCCTGTATCCGTACCCCGGCCCGTACATCCCGCCATACATCGGGCGCATCGAGTACGGCCCTGCGGGCGCCGCGTAGGCGGGCTGGTACCGGCCAGACTGGACTGCGCCGAGGATCTCCTGACGGCGGCGGAGGTACTCCTCGTACTGCTTCTTCTCCTGCGCGGAGGCAAAGAGTGGGTCAGTACCCAGGTATCCAGGTCGCTGTAAATTATGCACCGGCGGAGATGAACGCACCTCGATCGCCCGCTGGCGCCTCTGCTCGACGCGCTCTTCGTGCGTCGAGTTCGTAAGCTTGTCCTTCATCTTCCTACCAAGCGAGCGCTTCTCCTCCTTCTTCCCCTGCTCCGCGCCACTGCCGCCCGCGTGCTGCGCGCCCTCGTCCTTCTTGTCGTCCGAGCGGCTGAAGAAGCGCGAGAGCTTGCCGCCCTCCTTCTCGTCGGACGGTGCGGGTGTCGCGCCGGCTGCGCCGGACTCGCCGCTTTCCTTTTCCGCGGCAGCGGCGAGCTCCTTGGCGATCTCGGGGTGCGACTCGAGGAACTCTGGCTGCACAAGCAAGACGGGTCAGTCTGTCGATCATTCGTGGTAGACTATCAGCAGCGGTGCGTACGTCCTGCAGCGAGGAAAGAAGGTCAGTTTCGCGTGGCTGCGAGCAATGCGAGGAAACAAGCGCACATCAAGCGGGTGCGACCAGATTGAGCGGGGCGGGTTCGCCTTGGTGTCGACGTAGAAGTAGTGCTGCGAGTTGGGCTGTCGGGTGGGAGGAAGGAAGGACAGAAGGTCAGGATAATCACGCTGTGAATGCGAGCAGAAGGACGGCGAGAACGCCAAACTCACGTCGAACTCACTGCGCGATACAAGGACGGCATATACAACCGGTGAGCTCACGTGAGACTCAAAGCGGCACTGCAGACGAGCGAACGCACCGACGCCAGCCGTCCGGAAGCGGCCTCGCCTCGTCGAGCATAGTCCTGCGCGCCTCGCCCGGGATTACAGCCTCGTCTGCACGATCCTCGTCGGTCGTGTAGTTGCTCGAGCGGGTCGAGCCCGCCGAGGGCGTGCGGCGATGGTTGGACGTCGACGTCGAGGCTGCGCCCGCCGACGAGGGGTCGAGGCGGGACGGGTCCTGCGCGGCGTAGGCGGGCGGTGCTTCGTTCGGGATGCCAGACATGGTGTTCTGCAGCTCTCTGCTACGTCTGAGCGAAGATGCAGCGAAAGCGTCGCGAACGTCGTCATGCGCAAGTCGGGCGCGTGGGGGCAGCACCGCCACACGCTCGCACTCTCGAGGCGCCGCAAGACAGGTACTGCAGACAGATCCTTGCATTTCGTGAACGAGTAAGGGATGCTAGGGGAGAGGGGAGAGTAGGGTACCGCAACAAGGGGAGAGCATAAAGTGGTGATGAGGGGAGTGGATGTGTACAAACGACAAGTCACGGACTAGCGGGCCATGCGCCCGAGATGCATTCCTCCCTTGAGCAATTCCATCCATACACCCAGCCAGTGACGGGAAACGGCGAGGCGAGGGGCGAGGAATCACGCCTGCGCCATCTCGACTTCTCCCGACGCGGCGGGCATGGCGTCAAACATGCCATCGAGCTCTGCGAGCGACGACGACGGCACGATCCCGAGTCCGCGCGAGGGCGTGCGCAAAGGACCGAGGATAGGCGACGCGCAGCTGGGCGTGAGGCCGGCGACAACCGCGGCGGATGAGGAAGCGGCAAAGGTCGAGGAAGCGGCAAAGAGGACAAACTCCTCCTCCGCCGCAATGCCGGCGAGCGCCGAGGGCAGCGCGCCCGAGTCCTGCAGCGAGGCATCGTCGAACGCCGTAGACGGCGCAGTCGAGGTCGAGCGCGCAGAGTCGACCGCCGAGGCGGGCGTCCACAGGTCGTCGACGGGCGAGCCAATCTCGAACGAGTCGTCGCCCGAGCCGGCAGCGACGCCCGAGGTCGCAAGCATGTCGAACGGGAACGCATCGACGGCCGAGGTGTCGCCGGCGATGGCCATGAGCATGTCGCCCTCGCCGTCTTCGACGTCCTCCTCCCTCTTGACCGCGCGCGCATCCTCGTCCTCCTCTTCGTCATACAGCGCCTCGCGCGTCGCACTAACAAAGAACTGCGCGCCAGCATGGTCCTTGGCCTGCGGCTTGAACGCCTTGCCCGGGTCGATGCTCGCCTGCGCGGCGAGGCTCGCGCGCCGCCGCTCGGCCTCGGCGTTGGCGGCAGAGATGTCGTCGATCAGTATCTCGACGTTCGACACGCCGTCGTCGGCGGGGAGGATGCGGCGCGCCGAGGGCGACAGGCCGGCGACGTGCGCCGACGAGCCCGAAGACGAAGGCGGCGCAGTGAGGATCGGCGCGTCGCTCTTCGACGGCGACGAGAGCGTCGTCATGCCGCCGAGCGCAGCCTCGAGCGCCGGGCCGAACCCTGCCGCGCTGCTGCTGGCGCCGCTGCTGCTCGCGCTCCCGCTCGGCGTCGGCTCGCGCGGCGCAACGGCGGCGCGCACGGCGTCGAGGAGCGCAAACGCGAGCTTGGCATCCGCCGGCGTGCGGCGCGACAGCGCGTCTTCGGCGGCAGGCGCAGGAGCAGGCGCAGGAGCTGCAGCGGGCGCCGAAGCGCGCGAGGTCGGACCCGCCGGGAAGTGCGAGTCGTACGGCGGAGGCTGCTCGTCCGGCTCCGACTTGATTGTGACAGGCTGCGGCTTGCTCGGCGACGTGGACGACGCAGGAGGGTCGAAAGGCCGAATTGTTTCGCAGCCGGGGTAGGTGCGGCTCTTGAGCAGCGGCGCCGGCTTGGGAACCGCAGCCACGCTCGTCGTCTCGGGCGGAGGAGCGGACGAAGCCGTCGTCGCAGGCGATGCCGGCGTCGACCCGTCGCTCGCTGCAGCCGCAGCTGCAGCCGCCGCCGCCCTCCGGCGCCTGCGCTCTGGACCCTCGATCCACTTGACCTTGGGCCTCGCAGGCCTCGCCGCCGCCGCCGCGAGGGCCGAATCCTCGGCGAGCGCAAACACCTCGCCAAACGTCATGCCGGCCTCCTCGCCATCGTCGTCGCCCTCGAGGCCGAGGTTGCGCTCGAGGCCCGCGAGGACGGGGAGCGGCTGCTCCTCGACGACGCGCGGCGGCGCGGCTTGGTCGAGCATGAGCAGGTCGAGATCGTCGTCGTACTCGTCGCCAGAAGAGTCGTCGCCGCAGTCGCTCGCGCTCGACAGGCCGCTGTGCCACCGCCGCGCGAGCTTGCGCCGCCCCTGCTGCGCAAACTCGCTCGCCGCGGCTGCCGCTGCCGCTGCCGCACGTCCGCCGCGCGCTGACGATGCGGCCGTGGGCGTCGATGCGCCCGATGATGGTTGACGATCGACGTTCAGGCCGGCAGCGGACCCGGTCGCAAAGTCGACCGCGTAGTCGTCAAATGCCGTGCTCGGGCGCTTCGTGCGCTTCGGGCGGCTCGAAGCGGCGGTGAGGCGGACAGTCGAGGAAGGAAGAGGGTTCATCGGTGTGGCGGAAGGCGGTAGGGACGAGAAGAGCGAGACCATGGGGATGTGGATGGGGGCGGCGGCGGGAGGAGGCGGTGGCTGAGCGCGGCGCGAGCTCGCGCCCGAACGGCCGCGCGCTGCCGGTGCCGGTGCGGGAGCGGGGACAGGAGCAGAAGGGTAAGAAGCAGAGACGGTCAGAGTTGGGCGGAAGGTGATGGGGTTCGTGCGGTCGTAAGCACAGTCGAGCGAGCTGCGCCGCCGAATCGGCTTCACAGCTACCTCGGCAGGTTGAGCTGGTGGCACCGGCGTTGGTGGCGGCACCGGTGCTGACGCAGCCGTCGCCGACAGCCCCGTTGGCGCATGAGCCTTCCAGGGCGCCGCATCTACCACGCCTGGCGTAGCTGCCCCCGGGACCGCCCCACTGCCCGTGAGCATCCTCGACACGTCCTCATCGTCGTCCGACGAGGACGTTCCGTCATCCAGGATGACGAGGTCCCGCTGCGCCGCAACCCCCCACGCCTCCTCGGAGCTCTTGATGCTCGCGCGGCGGACCTTGTCCTTCCTCCTGGACTCGGCGCCGCCTGGAGCAGGCTCGGCTGGTGCCGGGAGAGCGAGGACCGAGTCGGCGGGGAGGGCGTCGGACGTGCCGCGCCGGATGGAGCTGCGGCGCTTGCGCTTGCAGCCGGCGCACTGACACGCGTCTTGGCACACGGGGCAGTTGAAGAGCGTGCCGGGCTCGAACATGGCGTTGGGAGTGCAGGCGAGGTAGCTGCGAGGGCGACCGAGCGCGGGGGGAAGCGAGGCGAGCGAGAAGCGAGGTCAGCTCTTCGCAGCTCGCGAGACGCGTTCGGGCGAGAGTGAGCGGGACGCACTACTTGTTCACGCAAGAGCTGCACCAGACTGTGCGACAGTGCGGCGCATTGATGCACGTCATGCGCGGGCGGTCGGTCTGGCTCTTGTGGTGGTGGCAGACGCGGTTGAGGCCGTCCTGGCGGGTCCTCGCGGCAGCCTTGCGCGCCGACGCGGACCCGGTCGAGCTCGCGGGCGAGCCCTGAAAGGGTGCAGGGGTGACGCTGGGCGAGGGAAAGCCCGAAGCGGAGGTTGACGGCGGGATCGAGGTGGGGAGAGGGGCGGAGGGGAAGACGGCGGGCGACTCGGACCGCGACGACGCCTCGGACGAAGCGGTGGACGAGTCGAGGACGATGACTGGGGGCGACAATGTCGAGGACGGGGTCGACGCAGAGGCCTGCAGGAGAGGAAAGACCGGACGAACACGTCGAAGAATGCGGAGACGGGGAGTCAGCTCCGAACTAGCGAAGGGGACACGATTTCGAGACGAGATCGACGCACGGCGGGCGGGTGATCTGGCTTGGAAGCCCTGCGCAGGACAATCTTGAGCGGGTTCTGCGCTGCAGGCGCGGGTGCATCGGGCTGTGTCGACCGAGGTGCAGTCACGCGAGGTCATCAGCACGGATCTGCATGCGCTCGACCGCGGGAGGGTACGCACCGCTTCGAGGCGGGTTACAGCCGCACTGCGAGTGCCGTGCGAGCCCTTGCGCGCTCCCGGAGTGCCCTCGGCGGGAGCGACGCGGGACGGCGCGGCCCTGTTCCCACTTGCCGACGAGCTCGTCACCTCGCGCTCTGCGCCCTGTGGAAGCGCGAGAACAGCGCGGTCAGCTCGATGCTACTCTGCGAATGCCAGTGAGCGCATTACGGACCGCAGGCGAGGGCGTGGCGGGGCGGGGCGCCGAGCGCTTGGAGCGAGCAGCCATGCGCGGGTGCGGCAGCGGCGGGGCTAGCGGCGGGTCGGCGGGGCGGGCGGCGGGGCGGTGGCGGCAGCCGCAGTCGCACGAGCCCTTGCAGGGGAGGACGAGCTCGAACGAGCGCGAGCGGCGCGGCGGCGAGGCCGGCGGGGGGCGAGGTTCGGGCGACGAGGCGGAGGACGAGCGGGCGAGGGCAGCGAAGCGCGCGGCGGGGGCTGGCGGGTGGAGGGTCGAGCGCGGGAGCTGGAAGGGCAGGTCTGCGTGCAGCCAGTCGCCGTCGCTCATCGAGCTGCGGCCATCGCACAGAGAGAGCCGAGTGAGCCGCCCGTCGCTCTCGCTCTGACTGCTCTCCGCGCCCTCGCACCCGCCCCGCATACATCCTCCCTGTCTCGCTCAACACTGAGTAAATGGACAACCTGGCACTGCAGCACAACAGCAGAAGGAGAGAGCGAGAGAATAACCAAAGGGGAAGGGGAGAAAGCACTACTGTGGAGAGAGAGAAGAAAATCAAGCACGCCGCATGCCCACCTCCTCCTCCTCCTCCTCCTCCTCGTCTTCAGGCATCCTGTTCCTCGTCGTCGACATCCTCGTCGTCGTCCACGTCGTCGACTGTCGGTGCCGTAACGACGCTGTGCCCGAGCGCGCTGCTCGCCCCGCCCCGCGCCTTGGGCTCGTCGCCGCCCTCGGCGCTCGCCGCGACCGAGTCGCTCCGGACGAGTGCCCACCCGCGGCCCTCCGAGAAGTCTCGCTCGTCGCCGTCGCGGCGCTCGACCGCCGCAAACTGCTCGAGCACCCCCGCGAGCAGGTCGCCGACCTTCCACACGCGCAGCGCGCGCAGCCGCTGCGCCGCGACGCTCAGGATCTGCTCGGCCGCGCGCGGCCCGTCGAGCCGCCCGCCCTCGCTGCTCCCGTCCGAGCCCTTGCCGTGCTCGAGCATGCG
This sequence comes from Rhodotorula paludigena, assembly GCF_050403205.1. Classification (NCBI taxonomy): domain Eukaryota; kingdom Fungi; phylum Basidiomycota; class Microbotryomycetes; order Sporidiobolales; family Sporidiobolaceae; genus Rhodotorula; species Rhodotorula paludigena. Next base: position 123,120 of record NW_027481406.1, on the reverse strand, counting down.
CAGCGACAGCGCCGGCCCGCCCGCCGCCGGAGCCGCGAGCGGGCCCGAGTGCACCCACGCCGTCACGACCGGGTCGGTGCGGTCGCGCAGCACGTCGAGCGCGAGCACCTCGCCCTTGTCGCCGCCGTCGCCGTCGCCGCGCGCAGGCGGCACTCCGCCCTCGCGCACAAACGCGACGAGCGCGAGCGCGCCGTAGAAGAGCGCAAATGGCTCGATCGGGCCGTCGCTCAGCGGCGTCGCGCCCGCGTGCGGGGCGACGCCCCCGCGCGACAGCGCGAGGAGCTGCCCGGCGTGGAAAGCGGTCGTGCGCGCGACGGCCCCGTGCGACGCGAGCGCCCACGAACGCAGCGCAGAGAGCGTCGTGCCCTGTGTGGGTGCCGTTGCCGAGCGTGCGAGAGGCTGCCGGTGAGCATTACGAGTCAGCTACGTATCGCGCACATGGTTGAGAGGTTGAGTGCCCACCTGAAGAACGCGCAGAGGCAAACGCTGCGTAAGCGCCGTGAGGTGAACGAGCAGCGCCATCGACCCGCTGGCAGCGCCCGGGTCTTCGAGGCGCGCGAGCATGTCGGGTGGCAGAAGGATGCGGTCCTGTCGTAGTACAGCGTCAGTTCCAGCCGTGCGAGCGCGCGCGGAGCGAAGCAGCAGCATACCTGGAAGAAGTCGAGTCCGGCCTCGAGCGCGGCCTGCGCCGGGTCCACCTCGTCTCGCGCCACGTTCTCGTCCGGCTGGGCGCCGAGCCCGTCCTCCTTCTTCCGCTTCCCGCTCGCCGCGAGTTCGGCCGCGCCAGGGGTGAGGAACGTCTTCTCGACGCCGCGGGCGTGCACGCGCTCCCACCCGAGCGCGTGCAGCACGATCAGGACCGTCGAGAGCGCAAACGCGTCGCGCGAGAGGGCGTTGAGCGTCGACGAGGCGGACGACGAAAGCGACTGGAACGAGCAGGCGAGGTGCACCGCGTGGGAGAGCGTTGGCTGTGCGGCGGGGAGGGCAGAGTGGCGGAAGAGCGACGCCCACGCAGAAGCGGTCGGGGCGTCCTGCAAGCCAGAACACGTCAGGAGGTTGCGCGCGAACAGCTCAGCGTGAGGGGAGGACGCACCCAGAGTGCATCGTGACAGGGCAGAGGCGTGCTGGCCGCATCGAGGTAAAGCGAAGAGCTGTCCATGTTCCACAGTGCCGTGCCGACACAGTCGAAGAACTGGGCTCGTACAAGTGAGTGAGACAAGGTTCAAGAGATTGTGCAGACTGAGCAGGCGACGCACCACGGCAGCGAAGCCGAGTCGCCGGATTTCCTCGCGGTCGCGCCAGCGCTTCCACCGCTCGTCGAGCGAGAGAAGCTCCTCGGCCTGCTCGTCGACCTGCGGCTCCTTGAGCCAACCCTGGCGGCGGGCGAAGGTGACGGGCATGTTTGCGAAAGCTGCGGGAGAGCACAGAATCAGCGGCCGACCACACGAGATAGGGATGACCAAGAGGAGACGCTGAACGGACCCTGCGTGCGCTCGAGGTCGCGCTTGTTGCCGCTGACCATGCCCGACTGGAGGACGATGAGGACCGTCTGCTGCCACGCGACGGTGCGCAGGAGCGTATTGTCGAGGTCGCCCATGATCTGCGCCATGCGGCGCGCGCACTCGAGGAGCGCGTGCGCGTGCATGCTCGACCCGACGACGCGCTCCCAGGCGTAGCGCGCGCCGACGCTCGCGACGGCGAGCACGAGGAAGCTCGGCGCCGTGTTGGGGTCCCACGTCGGCTGGTGCACGAGTGGGAAAAGTGCGTGGTACTTGTCAAAGTAGAGCTGAAGGAAGAGCTCGAGGAGCTCGAGCCGCGGCACGAAGCGCTCCGACAGCGATGGGTCGGCCGCGCTCAGCTCGCGCACCTTGTACAGGATCCGCAACCGTGTCGTCTCGGTCACCGAAGGGACGTGGGCGAGCGACGCGTGCGGGTGATGCGGTGGCGGGGACGTGGCACGTGAGAGGTAGCCCGTCCCGCGCGCCGAGGTGGGGAGGATCTCCTCGACCGGCTCGGTTGGTCGGTACGAGAGTGGCCACGGGTCGCCCGGCTGGTGCGAAGGGTGTGATGACCGGGGCGTCTCCTCCCCCGCGCTCGATGCGGATCCAGGGTTGAGAGACGAGGGCGCAAAGACGCGGGCGTGCGGGTGCGGCAACGCACTTGCGTGCGTTCCGAGCTTGGACGAGGACGACGAAGGCGGCTGCCCCGGCTCGGGCGACACGCGCGGCGTGTGCGACGCGAGCTGCAGCAGAGACACGGCCGCGTTGTCCGACTCGACGAGCGAGTTGTTGCGGAGTGGGAAGGTCGGCCGCTCCGGACTGCCGGACATGACTTCATCTTCCTCAGCCTTCGCCTGCACCGCTCGCGGCGGCGGGAGCGCTCGGTCGTCGCCATTTGCCGCCGCTGCGAGCACGAGAGCGGCCGCGCTGGCGGGACTCGGCTTTTCAGGTATACCGCCGTTGCGCATGTCGGACATGGGCTGCGCGGCGTTGCCGCCGAGGCCGGGCGGGAGGAGGCCCATCTCGAGCGCGGGACCGCTCGTCGTGTTGTTGAAGGCGGCGGGGAGGGCGTTCGCACTACTCGGGTTCTCGAAGCCGGCGCCAATGATAGACCAGTCGATTTCTTGGTCATTCCCGAGACTCGAGAACAGGTCGAGGAACCCGAGCTGGTTCGAGTTTTCGTTCGTGTTTTCGCCAATCTGGCGCCCGTACGCCGAGTTGTCCCACTGTGCCGAAGTCGGCGCAGGCTGGGGCGGAGGCTGCGGGAGAGCATTGGCGGAGGCGAAGGGATTGAGGGGTGAAGGACCGTGGTGCGGGAGATTGAGCGTCGGGAACGCCGGCTGCTGCTGCGGCGGATGATGGTACGGCGAAGTGGTGCGGTAATTGAACGGCTCGGGTCGCCCGCCGGAATAGTAGTTGGCGGGCGCTGGACCGAATTGGAAGCTGGTCGGCGGAAGGGCATGGTGACCCGGCGAGCGAAGCGGAATGTGGTACGGCGACATGCCGCCCATGGCAGACGCCGAGCCGGGGACGCGGTTCCAGGTGTCCATAGGCGGCGGGGTGGGCAGGGACAGGCCGAAAGCGTTTTCAGGCGAGGTCGTGTCGCCGTCCGACTCCATCGACGGCGTCAACCCGAGCTTGTTGTCGTCGACCATCATCGACACGGAGCCCTGCCGGCTCGGCGGCTTCGGCGGGCGATCGAAGCTGCACTCGATGCCAGCTTTGCGGCAGCGCTCGCACGGCTGCACGCCGTCGCATCGGAGCCTGGAAAAGGGCACGAGGGCGTCAGCACAGAGCGACACAGACACGCAAGATCGATTCTAACGCACTTGCTCTTGCTGCAGCGGCAGCATGCGCGTCCGACGCGGGCGATCTTGATGGGGCCGGACCCATCGTCGATGGTGATGTCGCTCTGGGCCGACGCGCGCTTCTTCTGCTTCTTGGGCCCCGCAGCGCTGCCCTGCGACTCGTACCCGCGGTCGAGCAGATCGCCTCCGCGCGCGGCAGCTTCTGCAGCGGCGGCGGCCTGCTTCTCGTGCCCCTGCTGGTGCCGTTTGAGGATGTCCTTGCGCGCGAATCCCTTGGAGCAGACGGGACAGACAAAGTCCTTGGCGACGCGGTGCTTGGCTGCGCGGGTTTTCAGTCCCAGCACGGCGAGAGGCGGCGAGGAAAACGGGCGCAAGGCGATGTGGGGAACAGCGGGAAGCGTCAGGGTGCGGCGTCAGCGCTGCAGCTCGCTCGAGGGCGTGTGGGACGGGCGCACCAGTGACGTGACGGTCCAGGTGCTCCTGCAGGCGCAGTGCTCGTCAGCGTCCGCGGTGGCGTGCGGGTGGAGCGCCCGAAGCATCGGCCCCTCCCCGCCTCCCTGGGCCGATGGGGGCCTCGCGCCGCTCGCCGGGGCGTGGGACCGCTCGGACGTACCTGCCGTGTGTACCTGCTGCCGCATTCCTGCACGCCCACGTCCCGCAGAGCCGTCGTCAGCGCGAAAAACAGCGTCTTCACCGTGGGGCTTCGTTCTTTCGCGACGGCCCCGAGCTCAGCACGGCTGGGACGCACCGGGCAGCAGAACGGGCGCGCTGGATCGAAGATCTCCGCCATGGCTGTGCCGCGTCCAGCGAGCCAGGAAGAGAGAGCGCGCGAGGAGCAAAGGCGAGAGCAGATTCGGGCGGAAGAGCTTGGGCGACCCCGCGTACCACGCCCTCCGCCAGCAGCTATGCCAAGGGCCGGCCGAGGTGCACACGTAGCCCAGCAGCACGGCAACGCCTACAACAAGCCCGCAGACGGCGGTGATGGCGAGGAGGACGGCGTTTTCGAGGGCGAGTGGGGAGGCGAAGACGGCTACGCAGGCGAGTACGGCGACGAAGACGACTACGGCGAGGGAGTCACGGTCTACCAGCACGCTACAGACGAGCCCGTCGCCCCTCTCGAAGCCGACGTCGCCGTGGACGCCTTCCTCGATCCGCTCGCTCTCGTGCACGCCTGGGAGGGCGCGCTGTCCGACTTGAAGGTGCGCGATCCTCCTGAGCGTCTATAGAGGTCTCACTAAGGTGCTGACGCGTTCGATTGACCGCAGGATGCCCACCCTGAGCGCTTCCTTCCGCCGACAGAAGCACCCCTCACGCTCGCGCAGAAACAGGTCAAGGCTCCCTTGTGCGTTCCTTTCTGCTCGTGACGAGACCTGTGCTGATGCAGTCTATACATAGCTGGTACGGCCCGCCACCCCACGAAGCGTCGACGTCGAAACTTCCTCCCGCACCGGTTGCTGGTCATGCCCTACCCACGACTTTCGCGGCTGCGTCTCTGCGGGAGCCGTCGCCCACCATCTCCGAGCACCAGCAACCGCAAATGAAGAAGCGCAAGCGCCTCACGGGGTCGCAGAAGAAGGCGCGGAAAGCGGCCAAGCTTGCAGCCGGCACGGCACCCGAGTCGACCGCTTCCTTCGCTGGCGACGAGGACGAGGATGCGCACGCGTTCGCACTCGATGTTCCGCCGCACCAAGGTCACGGGGCCAGCCCGCCAAAGCCGAGCATTGCGGCTGCCGCACCACCTGCACCTGCCGTTGCCACCGGCGGACCTTCTCAACCAGCCGCTCCTCCTCCTGCTTGCATGCCCGGCCCGCCGTCGTTATCGCGCCGCGCCCTCTCGCCTAGCGCGTTCCTCTCGCTCGTCCCGCCGACGACGTCCCTCCCGCGCACCTATCCCGCCCCGCCGCCCATCGTCCCCCTCACAGGCGCCGAGCCTCCGCTCGAGCCCGAGACGCCCGAGGCGCTACTCGAGGCTGCGCTGTGGAGCTGGTACACGGCGGGCTACCAGACTGCGCTCTACCATGCTGCGAGCGGGGTGGCCAAGTTTCGCAGGAGCGAGGGAGACGAGGAGGGCAGAGACGGACAGGGGTCGTAGGACGCCCCCGCGCAGGGCAAACGAGAGGAACGTTGCTCACATAGCTCGCGCGATCTATGACTCGCGCGTTTCGCGATACACCCGTTGCAGCAGAGAACACAAAGCGGACGGAAAGGAAGAACAGGAGGCGTGATCAGGAGTGAAAGTACAGTTGAAGGCTCTAACAAGTCAGGAGTGGAAGAAAATTGCGACACGCCTTCTATGCGGGCGCGTTGTAGAGCTTCTTGAAGTCGGCAATGAACAGCGACTTGCCCTTGGCGAACGACGTGAACCAGGACTGCGTGTTGATCAGCAGTCAGCATCGCCCGAGACATGTCAGTCATTCGCCCAAAGGAGACGTACGCCCATGACAAAACCGAAGGGCAGTTGAGAAGCGCCGCCCTTGCTCCCGACCGTGACGACCAGCATCTGCCCCGTCGGCTTGACCGCCTTTGCCGGCTTTGACGCGTTGATGAGCGAGAGAATGTTGGCAGCCGCGACAGGGGCGTGTCCCTACGAGGACCAGAACGCGGGCTGAGAATGACACGACAGGAAAGAAATGAGGGACTCGAGTCGTACCTTGCTGGCGTAAAAGGTCTTCTCCTCCTTGACATCAGTGATGTCGCCCACTGCAAATATGTTGTCGTAGTTCTCGAGTTGAAGCGACGGGCGCACACGGACGCGCTTCTTCTCGTCGAGCGCGCTCGCGTCGAAGTCGCGGACGAGACCCGTGTTGGGCGCGTTGCCGTGCGCGACAAAGACAAAGTCGGCTGCTTGACCTCAGTCAGCGTCATTGAAGCATCGCGTCAAAGAATGGAACGCACCCGTCACGCTCTGTCCGTTGTCGAGGTGGAAAGCGCGCGGACCGCCCTCGATCTTGCCGCTCTCGGCGGGACCGTCGACAACCTTCTGCCCGAGGATGACGTTGATGCCGTAGGCCTCGAGCTGCTGCTTGAGCGTGTTGTTGAACTTATCCTTCCATCCCGACTCGTGTAGGAACCTGTCGTGCGAGTGGACGATCGTGATCTCCTTCTTGGCGCGGCCGTCCTTGCCATTGTAGTACTCTGCAACCTCGCCAGCGACCTCGACGCCGACGGGACCGCCTCCAATGACGAGGATCGACTTGGCGGCTGCGACTTCTTGCTGCGTCTGACGGAGATCGGCGACGGCGTCGGCGAAGGTGGAGCGGCGAGGACGGCAGGGGTAAGGGTACGCGGAGCCCTGTTACAGGAGCGAGTGCGCCGTGCATTGGCAGTGCATCAGCTTACGCTCGGAAGACACGCGTATCACACGATAGAGAGGATACGCACGGTGGCGAGGACGCAGTACTCGAACGGAATCTCGGCATCAAAGCCAGCAGCAGCCTCGTCGAGGACGATGCTGTTGCGGCGGAGCTCAACGACGGTCGCAGGCTCGATCAGGACGTGCTGACCACCCTTGGGGAATGCGTTGTCGGTCGACGCGATCGGCTTGTCCTCCCAGCCCTGCGACGTCGTGCAGATCAACCTCTGTCACGGACGGTGTGGGGAGTGGACTGAACGCACGGGTACAACAGCACCGCGGAGAGCAGCGATGGGCCAATACCCTGGACCGGACGAGATAGCGACGATACGGTAGCCAGAAGGGAGAGACGGAGCGAGCGTCTGGGCGGTCTGGGCAGCCGCAGGACCGTAGCCGACGATGACGATGTTCTTAGACATTTCGAGGCGGGTAGGCGCGAAGGAGGCGGGCAGAAGGAAGAGACGCGTAACGCAGAGACGTTCGAACGAAAGGCTGAGCGATGTCGATCACGAGAGTCCGCCCGACTCCCGAAATCCCTTGTCGCTCCGCCGCAGAACCGAACCTCTACGCGGAAATTCCGAAAGAAGGCGCACGCCCAGTAAGGCAGATGCGGGATCGCAGAAAGACCCAAAGCGCGCGGGTGATCGAAAAAGGCAACGGTTCCAGGAGGACAACCGGGCGTCTTCCAACGCACGTGCTGCGGTCTACCTACGCATGGACATAGCGCAGTGCAGCTCGCACAATATTGGCTGGACTGTCTCACACCCAAGAGAGCGAGAGTAGCGATTGGTTCCGCTCGCTCCTCCTGTTCGAGGCTCATCTTGCAGACCCGCGCTTTTCCCGATCACTGCTCCCGCTCGGCGCGATAGACACGCTCGGGGGAGCCGATGGCACCCTCGGTACTCCCGCAGTACGCTTCACTGCCTGGAGAGTCGAGCGTCGCGCTGCCGCTCGCGCGGCTCTCCACCGAGCGGGAGCCGCGATCCAAAAGCGGCGCTTCCGCCAGCACCCTCGACGTGCCCGGCCGTTCCGACGACTCGCCCGAGGAGGAGACAGAGTACGAAGATCGGGATGGCCGAGACCCTCGGCGAGGGTTGCTCAGCGGCAAGGACAAGGCGGACCTCGACAGAGAGGACGAGGACGACGAGCTCGACGAGGAGCTCGTGCGGGCTGAGGCAGGACACAAGCCCTCGAAGAGACCACTATCGGTACGATGGTCCTTCCTTCCGTCGCGCTCGTCGACGACTGTCGCAGACAACCATGCCGTCCTGAGCGGATGTTGGAAGGGCGGCGAATTCTGGAGGGCAATCTCGAGACAAAACTGACGTTGTATTGGCATACAGTTCACTCTGCGAACAGTGGGCTTCACGGCGCTGTCCATTATCGTCGTAGTGCTTCTCGCGGGCCTCTTCCATCCCTCCTCTCCCTACGCCCACTCCCTCTCTTCCTACCTCGGCGGATCTTCCGGCGTCTACTCCCCCTCGGCTGCATCTTACGCACCAAATCCTCTGCCCGCGGATGGCAAGTTTGGCGACATCCCGTTCGCCAAAGTCGGGCAAAGCTGGGACAAGAGCGGCAAGACGCCGACCTGGGCTGGCGGAGACTGGGGCGAGAAGGACTACGAGGCGGGGCTGAAGGCTGGCGGAGGAAAGCGGTGGAACGGGACGCATTGGTGGGACCCGACGGTCCTCCTTGTCTCGCTCGACGGCGTGAGGTGGGTTGCCCAAATTGTCACTGTCGGGCGAATGCGACTCGCTCGCCTCGATTGTTCTGCGCTCTTGACTCACCTTACATCGTGATTTACAGGGCTGATTATCTGGAACGGGGCATGACGCCGCACCTGCTAGACATCTCGCGCAAGGGTGTCGTGCGTGCTTCGCCGGCTCAAACCCGTTACCTTTCCGCTGACGGTGCCTTCTTTGCCCAGCGTGCCAAATACCTGAAGCCATCTTTTCCGTCGCTCACCTTTCCGAATCACTGGTCACTCCTGTGTGTCGCTTTATCGCCTCTACCACATCTACCTCTCGCTCACCACTACATCGTCTTGCAGCACCGGCCTCTACCCCTCTGCACATGGCATCGTTGCCAACGACTTCTGGGACCCATCGACCCGTGACGAATTCGAGTATACGGAGCCGAGCAAGAGTTGGGGGAGCGAGTGGTGGGGCGGAGAGCCGGTGAGTCCAGAGCTTTCCGGTTTGGCGTCTCTCACCGGAGGCTGGCGCAAACCTCCTTGCGGCTGCTCTTCTCACATACTTGGATTGCGCAGATCTGGGCGACTGCCGTCAAGAACAAGCTCCGCTCAGCGGTCCTGATGTGGCCTGGCCCGCCCGTGATGGAGAGCGGCATCAAGCCGTCCCTCTTCTACCCGTTTATCAACAAGTTTCACTACCACAAGAAGGTTGAGCGTGTCGCCAAGTGGCTCGGTGCGTGCTGTTCCTGTCGCTCGGCCAGCAAGTTCCCCTCGCCCAGGTCCACAACTAATCTGAACGCTGCATCACGCAGACATGGACTTTGCGCATCGCCCGCACCTCATGGCCGTCTATGCGCCCGAAGTAGACCAAGCTGGGCACCGCGTCGGCCCGCACGGAACGACGACCGAGAAGGCGCTGCAGATGGTCGACGAGTTCGTGCGCCAGCTGTTTGACGTCGTCGACGCGCGCAACTTGACCGACATCGTTGACGTGGTCGTCGTGAGCGACCACGGCATGGCTGGTGCGTGAGATGCCCTGGAGCAGGACCTAGCTTTGCTTCAAATGGCCGCTTCACTAACTTACCCCTTCCCGCTCCGCTCCGCTGGACAGACACCAACATGAAGCGTCTCGTGTACCTCGACGACATTCTAGGCGCCGACGACTTTGCTCGTATCACGCACAATGAGGGTGCGCTTTTCGCCGGTCTCTCGCAGCATCTCGCACCCAGACTGACAGCGTGTCCCGGTGTACATCAGGCTGGCCCTCTGCTGGACTGCGCTTCGCTGAAGGAACAGACGAGTCTGCTATGCTCGCCAAGCTGCAACGCGCGGCGCAGAAGCCGAACAGCGGATTCGACTGCTACACGCAGGAAACGATGCCCGAGCGGTGGCACTTCACGGGACACAGAGTACGTTGCACGAGCTCCTGCGTGCTTGTTCAGGATGCTGCATCTGCGAGAGGGGTAACACCTGCTTCCCAGCTACGGTGCACTGACGATCATGTCCTCCTCCAGCGCATTGCGCCGATCTACTGCGTCCCGCACGTCGGCTGGGCCATCACGAGCCACCACGAGCTCGAGGTTGTCATGAATGGCAGCTACGCCATCAAGGGGTGCGCTCGACCTCAGCCGAGATGACCGGCGAATTCTCTGACTCGTCTACGCTTCGCAGCGCACACGGCTACGACAACGACGACCCTCAGATGCAAGCCATCTTTGTCGCGCACGGACCGTTCGCCTCGCGGCTGAAGATGACCTCGCGCTTCTCCCGCCGAGCGACCGCGCTCGAGCGCGATGCGATCCCGTCCGACCCGGCGACGACCGTGATCCCCGGGTTTGCCAACACCGAGCTGTACGAGCTCGTCGCCGAGCTGCTGCACATCCCCGTCGAGAGCCGAGCGCAGACCAACGGCACGAGTGGATTCTGGGACCAGTACCTCGTCCCGTTCGACGACGAGGGGATAGACGGCTAGACGCCAGGTTGGACTCGTGGCTTGACTCTTTCACGCTTGTCTGTTGGATGGTTCACACTGTGCTTGCATGCATTCCATACACTCCTTGTTGTTCTCGCTTTCACGTGCGGTCCGCGCCGGACCTGCTTCTACGCCGATCTTTCGCGCAGGAGAGAGGCAGAGGGCGACGATTACTTCGATCGCTCCTCTTTGCGGACTCTGCGAGTCCTACGTGAGCAAGCGGGAACGGGCGCGCGCGAAACAGCGCGGGTCACGCGCAGGCTCTGGGCGCCTTCGCTCGTTCGAACGGGCGCTCCCCCACCCGCCGCCCGAACTTGTTCTTGCCCTCGCTCCCCGCCTCTCTGTGCTTCCTGTGCGGTGTCTGCTGCACGTGCTCGAGCTCAGTGCACACCAGGGCTCTTGCAGCTCGCACGCGCCGCGGGATCACCGGACTGTGGCCCCCACCTGGACCGGGCGCTTTTCCTCGTCGACGCGCTTCCCGTGCAACACTTCTCTCGCCCTCATCGGCTACTGCGCCCTTCCTCTTCTTCGCCGAGTCGCATGCAGCAGAGCAGCCGGGTGCGTCCCCTCCCGCCGCCGACACCTCTGGCAGACTGCGCGCGGTGGTCGCTTGCGCGCCGGCGGCCTGGCCTGGGCCCCCTCGCGCTCTCCGACTTGGAGTCCCCCGCCCCCGTCTCGATTTCCCTCTGCGCCGCTGACCCCGCTCACGCTCTCGTGCTCGCCCCCACCGCTTCGCGCGCGCAGGACTCTCTTGTTGCGACTGCCTCGATCTGGTCTCGGGTGCGTCCGCGCCTCCTCCTCGGCCCCAGGCCCCACCCGAGTCGTCGACGCCCAGCTGACTCCCGGTGCTCTCCTCCCGCGTTCTCCCGCCCGCCTCGCGCCTGCTACGACTGCCAACAGCTCCCGAACGAGGAGAAGGCAGCTGCCCGCGGTCGCGTCTCGCCCGCGTCCACCTCGACCGACTCGCTGTCCGTCAGCATCGGCGCGCCTCCTCGCCCGCCTCTGCCCTCGTCGCTCGCCGACCAAGTCCCTTCGCCGTCTGCTGCGCCCGCCGCCGCGCTCAAGCAGTACGCGTCCTCGCCTAGGTCGAGCATCTCGAGCTCGAGCTTCTCGCCGACGCCCGACTCAGATCGCTCGCCGCGTGACCGTCTCGCCGCGAGCAAGGCCTTGGGGCCCGCCCCGCCGACGCGCCTCTCGCCCCACTACTCGCACTCGCTGGGGCTCTACCCAGACCCGAGCAGCCCGCGCAGCACCTTCATCAGCCTTGGAGGCGTCCCGCGTGACCCGTACGCCGACACTTTGTCCCACCTCCCCAGCGGGGTAACGGCTCCAGGTGGGCTCTTCTCCCTCTACACACCTGAACGGCGTGATCGAAGGCCACATCTGACGCGCGTGTGTGCTTGTGCAGCCTCTGCCGACACCCTTTCGCCGCCTGTTGCAGTCTCGCAGCCTGCGCCTGCCCCTCCTTCTTCAACCGCCTCGAATCAGCCCCTTCTTGCCGAGATCTTCTCCGGCAATCCGCGCCCGCACTACCGCGCTTCGTTCTCGACCCCGGCACCGGGACCTTCGCTCGTGCCGCATAACGGTCACGGCGCTTCGCCTCGTTCAAACGGCAGCGCCCTTCTCAGTCCTCCCAGCCAGACCGACAACCGCCCGAGTTACTTTGCTCCTCCGCCGCCCGACTCGGCTCACGGACGCGCTCGCAGCCACTCGAGCCTCGGAATTGAAAAGCCGGCCTCGCCTATGAACATGAGCGGCAATAACGCCATGGGCAGCGGGAGCAGGGCGCCTGGCGCAGCGAGCGGTGCGGCAGACCAGCATGGCTTTCGCCCTTCGTCGACCCTTCCTGGTGGCGGAGGGCATTTCTCGGCGTCCCTGCCCACCACCTCGGCAGTTGGCTCGCCCACCTACGCCACATCCTCCCTGATGGGTGGTCGCGAAATCGGCGGCGGTTCGCCTAATCGCGCTTCCGTGTCCGGGTACTCGCCCTTCGGACCCTCCCTCTCGACCGGACTCGGCTCGACGGGCGCGAGCGCGCTTACGGGCGGATCCGGCGCAGCTGACTCTCAGTCTGGCTGGCGCCCGTCGCCCGGCAGCGGACTCTCGCACTCATTCGGCGCAGGCTGGAACGACGACCTGCTAAGCGCGGGCACCGGCGGCGACCATCGCTCGAGCAGCGCGGAGCGGGACGGCCGCTCGCGCTTCCGCGACCAATGGTCGTCCGCGCCCTTCTCGCAGACGCCGTCGCAGCAGGCCGTGCTGTCCTCGAGCGCGAGCTCGACGAGCACGGGCGGAATCGGCATGAGCAACATGAGCCCGTTCACGCGCGACGGCACGCGCACGCTCGCCGACCTGCCCGCGTCCGTCTCGGGCGCGCTCGGCGGCGACGGAACGTGGGGCACGGGCGGGCTCGGGCCTCCTGGAAGCGGAGCGGCGTACCGCATCAAGCGCGAGTACTCGCTCGGCGCGGTCGGGAGCGGACGCAAGCGCAGCGACTCGGCGGCGTGGGGCCGCTCGGGCGCGCTCAAGGAGATGGACAACGAGGATGGCGATTTCGACCCAGACGACGTCTTTGCGCCGCCGACGCGGAGCGGCGCGACGAGCCGCAGGCACTCCTTTGCCGCGTTCGAGCCGCCTAGCCGCAGCGGGACGAGCCACCAATTCGGGTTCCATCTCCCGCTCGATGGCGGTGGTACGTCGGGTGGAGGAGGCGGAGCAGGTGCGGGCGGTTTCGGACCGCTTGTCGACCAGTCCTCGGCGTCGCCTTCGAACGGGTGGAAGAGCGGGCTCGGCAGCTCCGCCATCAACGACGACGACCTCGCCGCCGACCTCAACTCGCTGCACCTCAACCTTGAAGCGCACGTCGCTGCGACGGCACACGAGCCGTCAAAGGTGGCGAGGTTCGCCCAGGTCGGTAGCATGCCGGCCGACTTCCCGCCTGCGAGGTCGTCGCGCGAGCTTGAGCACTCGAGGTCGCCCCCTCCGCATCGCGTCTCGGGCGCTCCGACCGCAGGCTCTGTCGCGTACAGCCAGGCTCCCCCGTCGACTTCGCCTCGTGCGACCGCCGAACCGTTTATCCCTTCGCACCCGCACTCCACCTCCGCCGCCTCTCGCTTCCTCGGCTCGCTCCCTGCCCCGACTCCCCTCCCGCCTGCTACGACGCCTGCGACGGCCGTCGCGACGGCCTCGCCTGGCTCCCGCTTCGATTTCTCGTCGGCGCCGCGGCAGCCGGGTCCGCCTGCGCCGTACCAGCCTGCCCAGCCGCAGGCCCGCTACGGCGGGTTCGGCGGACTCCCTCCTCCCGTCCCACCTCCCTCGACGCAGCACCAGTACTACACGCCCGGGCCGGCTACCGGTCCCCTGTCGCCCCGTGGCCTCTCGGGCCTCCCGCCAACGCTTCCTTCTCAGCACGCGCCTTCCGCCTTCCCAGCGTTCGGCTCCTCCACGTTGCCGCCCCCACACATCCCGCACCAGTCCCAGCAACAGCTCGCGCAACCTCCGCCCGGCTACTTCAACGCGCCGCCGCCACCCCCGCCGCACGTTGCGCATCATGCTCTTCCGCCCGGCGCGCCGTCGCTCACGACGCAGGCGCAGAATGACATGAATCTGGGTAGGGGCGTCCCGCTGCACGCCATCCCGCCCGATGCGCCGCTGTGTATCGTCGGATTCAAGGCCGGACGCAAGGACCTCTTCTTCTGCGAAGACCCGAACCTTCGTCTCGAAGAGGGGGACCTCGTCATCGTCGAGGCCGACCGTGGCCGCGACGTCGGCAAGTACATCAAGAGCTGCACGATCGAAGAGGTCCACAAGTTCCAGCAGCACCTCGTCGAGCTCGCGCTCGGCCAGCTCGCCAACCCGAACAATCAGGCGCACAACGGCGGCGTCGGCGGCCCGATGGGTGGCGGGCCCGGCGGCGGTGGCGCAGGTGGTGGCGCGGGCGGTGCGGGCCCGGCGCAGCTCGCGCGCATGACCAAGGAGTGCCAGCCCAAGCGCATCTATGGCAAGGCCGGGCCGGCCGACACGCATGCGCTTCTCGCCAAGGCGCAGGATGAGATCAAGGCGCTCGCGCTCGTCAGGAGCAAGGTCGCCCAAAAAGGTGCGTCGGCTCTCTGCGCTTCCGACCGGTCTTGACTGGGCTGTCGCTGACCATGCCTGACGTGCACAGGCCTCCCGATGGAGATCCTCGACGCCGAGTGGCAGTGGGACCGCCGCAAGTTGACGTTCTACTACACGGCCGACCAGCGCGTCGACTTCCGCGAACTCGTGCGCGAGCTCTTCAGGATTTGGAAGACCCGTGTTTGGCTGTGCGTCCCCGTGCCTTTGATCAGCAGCCTCGAGCCACGCTGACGCTGCAGGCTCATTGCAGGTGCTGCCTTGACCAGCAACAGCCGTCTTTCGACATCAAGTAATACACACCCGCTCCATTCCTTTCTCTCGCCTCATATACTCCACCCAAGACGTGCTCGGTCCCGCTTTCGTTGTGTTCAGTTCCTGTACCGTCTATGCCGTGCCGTTTCCGTCCCTTGTGTCCACTCGCAGCCTACACGCCCATCGTCCAAGAGTCGCCCTTCCTCTCTTCGTCCCGTCGCAATCCCTATATCGAGGTCCGGGCTGAACTCCGCCTTTTCGCGGGTATGCCAAGTCCCGCCGTTGTGTTCTTCCAACAAAGTACTCCGCGTAGACACCACCCACGCACACTCTCGTTCTCCTGCTCGCTCAAATCTGCGAGAGTGCAGTCAACAAACACCCGCTTGTGCAGATCCTCTCGCTTATGCGCCCCGACAGCGAGACAAGCTAAGAGAAGACAAAGAATGAGCAGCGACGAGACCGAAGAGCGAGTGACCTTCTCAAACCACGTCGGACGATAACTCTCTCTGGTCTTTCGGCTCTCTTTCGTCGGCAGTGTGTCTGCAGCACATGTTCTCGAAGCTCTCTGCATTGGGTTTTGCGAAGGACTCGGTCGCGCGGGCTTCGATGCGGTACCTGAGACGCTGAGAGCAGCAAGGCCAAGAAAGCCGACGTGGACTTGACTGACGCCGAGCGGACCGCGGCCAGGACGGCAGTTGCAGACAGATGCTGAGCTGAGCTATGCGTAGGACGACGCACTCCAGCGGCAGTACATCCCGGCAGACATCGACCGCAAGATTCAAGGGCAACTGCTCTCCTGCTGGTAGGGTTGCTGAGGGACTCGGCAATCGACCGTGCACGGAGAGCCACTGATTCCACTCGCCTGCAAACTCGTGCTAGCCGCGGACTACAGTGGAATTGAGCAAGTTCGGAAAATTGGACGGCGTAACGCCCCAAGCAGCGACAAGAGCCGGGTCTGCTCGCATGTTCCGGCGGCTCGTGACGCGTTCGCGAGACTGTGCGATGGCACAAACGAGACGAAAGTCGGTTGAACGAGCGACTGGGACCAACAGACAGACGACGAGCGGCTCGAGGCAGGTAGAAGCCGAGAGAAACGACGATTCGGCGCCTGAGGAGAGGAGCGCGCACTGACAGTGGCAGTCGCTTTCAGCGCACACTCACAGATGAACCCGCCACAAGTGCGAGCGCGATGGGCGCCGGTCGGCGGATGCGGTGCGTCGCAAGTCGCAGCGGAATTCAAGGCCTTTGCACTCGGTGCAGGCCCGGCAAGAGCAGACGGGCTGAATGGGACGCTGCCCTCCGAAGCAAAGCGAGAGCCCTGCCCGCACAGCAGCGAGGAGGCTTAGCTCAGTCGTCGCAACACAGAAGCGGAAGCAAGAAAGAGCACAGCGCCGATCAAGTTCGACGGCGTCAAACTTCGGCGAGCCGCGCACAGCAATCGCACTGTCAGACTGTGTCGGTCAAAGTTCGCGAAGGGGGAGAGGGCGGAGGTGCGAAATGTTGTCTCGTCGGCGTGCGGCGCTGCGCCCCTCGTGGAGACGACACCGCTCGTTTAGCCACACTCGCTCTTCCGGCTGGCTGCTCTCTTGGACGGTACTATACCGAGTACCAGGTGCCTGCGTTCAGCTTGTGCGGGTCCGCAAGCGGCTCGAGAGGGCTCCCTCCGCCTCGTCCTCCGCTTCATTCAACGGCCGTCCTCCCGTGCGTGGCTCGATCCTCCCGGGGCCTGCGAGTGGCTTGAGGCTGACAAGAAGGGCTCCGCAGATGGCCTCGTCTAGCCAGTCTCGCGTCGGGGGCCCTTCACACGCTCCGCTACCTCGAGTGACCCGTTCATCATCGAGGCGCAGTCTCGCAAACATCGCCGAGGAGGCCGACGCTGCGGCGCTCGCGGGAACAACTAGCTCCAGCAACCTCGCACGAGGCCCTCCGCCCGGCATCAGTGGCTTGACACGCTCTCGCACCGCCTCCGAGTTGAGCACCGCCTCGTCGTCGCGCACCCGCTCGAGCGCCACATCCAGACCTGCAGCGCGCCAGTCACTCTCTGTGTCAACTGGAGGCAAAGCCAGCGCGGTGCCGGCCAGCGCGCGCTCCCGCCGCGTGCTCGGCGACTCGAATGTCCCCACTTCGGCCGGTTCATCCAACTCTGCGGCGGGCACAACGCGCCCTGTCAAGCCCATCGCGAGGCGGTACAGCGCGGCCGAGGCGAGTCGCATGACGGGCATGGGCGTCGTGCGCGCCGGGCCAGCCGTGCAGGGTCAGCGCAGTCCGCGCAAGTCGCTCAGCTCGACTTCGCTCGCTGCGAGCGGGTCTGCGGCGCCGCGTGCCAGACGGTCGAGCGGCATTGGCGCTTCGTCGATGACTGCGGGCGGCGGGGCGTCGAATGACCCGTTCTCGACGGCGTTCGTCAGGCCGACTTTCGACTTCGAGGTCAGCCGCGAGAGGGAGGTCAGGCCGCCGCCGGCTTCGACGGCGATGAGGAGGACCGGCGAGGGCTTCCCTGGCGGACTGGTCACGCTTGCAGAAGAACCTGTGCAGGCGGCTCTGAGCCCCTTTGACCTGACCTCGCCGAAAAAGCAGCGCTCTGTCCCGGCGACCGCCCCGCCAACGGCATCCTCTCGCGGGCCCGAAATCTTCGCAGATGATGCGGCGATGGACGTTGATGACGAGGCGGCCTCAAGGTCAACCTCAAACCAGCTCTTGCCGATCCCTCCCTCTTCGCCAGTGCGCGGGGCACTCTCGCCGCGCTCGCTCATGGGCAGGCCCGTCCTCACGCGCAAGCGCGACGCACTCGAGTCGGGCTCCGAGTCGGAGGAGGATGACATCGACTTCCTCAGTCCGCGCAAAAAATCGGCGAAGCGGATCCACCTCTCGGCGCCTTCACCTGTCGCTGCTCCCCCACCAGCTCGCCCGTTTACTGGCCCCGTCGACGAGGATGCGACGCCCCGTGCGCCTTCGATCATGCCGCGCAGCCCACCGCCGAAAAGGCGGCTCGTGCAGCCGCCGATGCAGGCTGGCTCGGCAGCGCCTGTTGCGCGCTCGATGCCTACCTCGGTCCCGATGCAGCGTGGCGGGCGCTCCTTCCCCTTACCGAATCTCACCGCCATGCCGCCGCCTCCGCCTTCGACGGCCACCGCTTCGAGGACGTTCACGGGCGCGAGGCCACTTCAACTCGCCAGCTCCGCCACCGCTTCGACGAGTACAGCACCAAGCGCAAGCAGCCGCCTGCCTCGCCCGGCTCGTGTCCCTTTGGTCGCCGATGCACCGACTGTGGCTGCCGCGCACCCTCCGTCTCGCTCGACTGCGCCCCCGCCCGCCGCCGACGACTCGATGGCCGTCGACGAATCGGCGTCGTTCGCCGGCGCCGACGTCTCCTCCCTCTCGACTGCGTCGGCTTCTACGACAACGTCCACGCGCTCTGAGGAGACGGCGCGGCGCCTCGCCAACTTGCAGAGCATGCTCAGCCGGCTGCAGATGCCCAAGCCGAGCGGATCCGGTACGGCGAGCCGCCGCGCGAGCGCCGAGAGCGCCACGAGCCTACAGGCTGACTGCGAAGCGCCGCTCGCTGCTGAGCCGCAACGCCGCACGAGGGCTTCGCTCGGCTCGGTACCAACGGCGTCGGCGGCGGCTACGACTTCCCACGTCGCGCCTCTCCTCCCCGCCGGTCCGACCGCCCGCCGCAGAAGCAGCATCGTCGCGTCTCGACCGCGCGGAGGCATCGTCAACACGGCCACCGAGACGCCGCTCGGCGATGTTTCCATGTCGTCTTCTACGTCTGCGATGAGCCACTCGCACCGTCGTAGCAGCAGCATCTCGTCAACGACCCTGCCATCGGCTGCTTCCTCGTCTTTCTCGCTCGACGCTGCGGCGGAGAAAGCCGCCGGCGTACTCGGGGCTGAAGCAACTGCAATGGCGAGGTCGAAGGGCAAGGCGGCCCTCCAGGGCGTCGTCGCCTTTGTCGACGTCCGCACGGCCGAGGGTGACGATTCGGGCATGATCTTCGTCGACATGCTCAAGGGCTTGGGTGCAAGGGTGCGCAGCCTCCCTCTTGCGCCCGCTTTTCCTTCGTACTTACCAACTCGCCTGTCACAGGTCACGCTCCGCCCTTCGTCTCTGACCACGCACATCGTCTTCAAGTCTGGCCGCCCATCCACGCTCTCGTTCCACCGTACCGCCGCGCCTTTGACCCGGCCCCACCTCGTCGGCATCGCCTGGGTCGTGCGCTGCGCCGAGCTCGGCGCTCGCGCCGACGAGGCACCTTTCCGCGTTGAGGACGCCACCGCTCCTCTCCCTGGTACCGGAAAGGAAAACGCTGGGTCTTCGGTCGGCGGAAAGGTCGACATTGCGGCCAAGACGGCGCAAGCTGCTCTCGGACTCGGCGGTGCGCCGGGCGGCAAGGGCGAGTCCCACGGCGCAGGCGGGTCCAAGCGCCGCAAGTCGATGGAGCCCAAGGCGCTCGCCGCGCTCGGCTCGAGCGTCAACGGCGGCGATGCGAGCTTCGGCACGGGCTCGTCCGGCGCGACCTTCGCGGCGAGGGATGCGGCGCTCAAGGCGTCGATCGCTGCGTCTATCGAGCGCGCGAGGCGCAAGAGCCTTCAGTTCGCGCCCAAGGTCGGCAGCCCGCTCGCCAAGCGCGTCTTCGTCATGCCCGACCTCCCGCCCGCCGAGGAGGACGACTGAATCTGCGTGTCCAACGTCCGCCTCCCCTCTCTTGTACATCAGGCATATTTCCCTCACCCGAGTCGTTCTCTTTCGCCTTTCGCGTCCGTCATGCCGTTTTCTCGGCTCTGCCCTTGCTGTGCCCCACCCCCTTTGTCGTCAATTCCGTAACGGCTTTGCGCCCACGCCTTCCTCGCATTCTGCGTTATGACACGTTTGTTAAGCGTTGAGCAGCATGTGGTCGCACGAGAGCAGCGGACCGCGATTCTCCTTGGTAATACTTGAGCGAGCTGCATTTCATTCCGGCAGGAGCAAGGCGAAACTTCCCTCTCGTGTCATTCCGGTCGATCGTTCGCAGCGCTCGCTCGATGTCGCTCGTTGAAACTTCAGCTTGTGACTCATACGTCTGCGCATCTCAATCGAATTCCGGATCAAGGGGACAGACAATATGAGGCCACACTTTTCGCTATTCGAGCAGATCCGTTCCCTTTGCCCTGCCGTCGCCGAGCGCCATCTTGGCCGTGCGCGCGCCAAAGTGAATCGCGCGCTTCTTGTTGCTCGACGTGCGGCTCAACCCGAGCTTCTTCGCGAGCAATCGCAAGAGCATCTTGTCGCCCGTTCCCTCGGGGAAGCGGAAGTCGCACTTAAGCCACACGGGCTGCCGCGCGAGGAAGGCGACCACATGCCCCGCGAGGAACGGGTAGCGCGCCTCTTTGCCGTGCGTCGACAAGATGCGGTCGTCCCGCCCGAGATTGCGCGTGGGAAGTCGATCGAGGTCGAGCTGCAGCTCGGCAATGAGTGCGCCCCAATTCTGCGGCGGACTTGGAGATGTCGAAGGAGGCTGGGCCGGCGCAGGCGGTGCGGAAGAGAGCGGGGCGGATGATGCTGTGACGCTGACAGATGGAATGCGTGGAGAGGTAGGCGCTGCAGGAGTGGGCGGCAGAGGCTGGGCGAATGCTTTGCGATGCCGTGCATACCCGCCGAGCAGCTCGTCGGCGCCGAGACCGCTCAGCAGGACGCGGGCGCGGGAGTGGTAGGGTGTCGGTGGGGGAAGGTCGGCGGCGCCAGCGCCACGGGCGGAGTCGTGCTGAGAGAGATGGCCGATGCCGCGCGCAGCAAAGTAGAAAGCAATCGAAATGCTCTGTGAGGGCAGGACCGTGAGTACAGAGATAAGTGCTGCTCAAATAGCGTGAGACGACGCACGAGATCCATGACGGTCTTCTGCGGCTTCATCAAGTCGATGACCGTTTGCCGGTGCTCGAGCGTCTCCCGGTAGGGCACGTTGACTTCAACGAGATTCCACCGCCGTTTCGGCTTGATCCGCTTGAGCTCCTCCCAGCTGTCGCGAGCGGTAACGCGGTCCGGCACGTCGTAGATCTCCGAATTCGGAGGTGGCGGGGTGTACGTCGCCCCGTCTGTAGTATTGGACGCGGCAGGCGCCGCCGCGGTCGGATCATCAAGCTCCATTGCGTCGGGCTCGTCCGCGCCGTCGGCGCGCTCCTTCCCCTTCGCACTTCCACCCTTCCCCTCCTTCGCGGCGATTGTTCGCGGGTTCTCGAAAGCGACGGTAATGAGGTCGATTGCCTCATCCTCGGGCAAGACGCGGTCGAGGACGACAGCGAGCACCGAGCAGTCGAGGCCGCCGGAAAAGAGGATGGCGATGCGCGCGTCTGGCGCGGCGGGCACGGCCGGAACGGTTGAGACGCGTGTGCGCACGGCGCGTTCGAGCTCGGAGAGGAAAGACTGGAGGAGGAGGGCGAGTTGCGAGGTAATAAGCGGTTCGGAGGGGTTGCTGGGAGAGAAGGGCGTGAGGCTGCCCGATTGCGGGTGCGAGGTGACCAGGCGATCAAATGGGTAGACCTGCAGATGGTCCGCTTAGTTTTCAAACGCTCAGATGAGAACTGAGGCACGAACGAGGATGTCAGGCGATAATCCCATTGACTTTGGGTACCGAGGATATGAAGAGAGGCCACGACGACCGTCGACCTGCACAGTGCCGAAGTGAGCCACTATGCGTGCGAGCGATGTTGGAGTACCACGCACCAGCCAGGACTTCCCCTTCAGGTCGTGTAGATGGTAGCAGTGTACCGCATCGCAAGCAACCTCTTCCCAGTCTTGAAGCGGGAAGTCGGAACCAGGCGCATTTGAGGCGAGAAACAGGTAGGGCGAGGCGGGAGTCGGTGGGTGGAAGAGAAGGGAGCGTCGGCCTAGAGGATCTCTTGCGAAGTAGACGCGTTGGGTCGATGCCTGATAGTAGACGAAGGCGTAGGGCCCTTCGATGTCGTGGATCGCGGCAAAGAAGTTGGATGGGCCGTAACGCTGTATCTGGTCGAAGAGCCTTTGCCCGTCGTTCTCATGCGGTGAAACCTGGGAGAAGAGAACGTCAGTGGCGTGAATGCAGCTTGCTTCAGCACGTGTCATCCGCGCACCTCGAGCCCGTCGAAGATCTCGCCGTTCCACAGCAGCACATCGCCGTTGTCGGAGACGAACGGCTGCATCGTGAGCGCGTCGCCCCGCATGTGCAGCACCGAGGCGTGGAAGCGCATCTCGAAATGGAAGCCCTTGCTCGGCCGCACATGACGAATGAGCGTGTTGTGCGCGTCGGGACCTGTGTAAGACACCGTCAGCCTCGCTAAGCAACGTAGACGAGCGAAAGAGGCGCACCTCGACTCTCGACAGCCTTGACGACGCCCTCCCACGTCTCACTCGCGTCGAGGTACTTGGTCGGCTTGCTCCCGTCTGCTAGCCGGATGCCATACTCCGGGTCTTCCTCGTCCATTCCCACGTCCAGCGACTCGAACGACATGGGTGAAGGTGCCGACCCATTTGAACCGGGCGAGGACGCCGAATCAGAGCCAATCGCGGTTGGGCCCGATGCGCGGTACGAGGTGCTTGATCGGATAGCGAAGGCGATGCCGCACCTGCACCAAGCACGATGCTGCGTCAGCGAGGAATGAGTCGGGCGAGCTGCGAGAAGAAGGCCTACATGTCTTCTCTTCTCCCAAAGGCGCTGAGGTGCCTCGCGCAAACGTCTGTGGGGCTCCGCCCGTCAAGTGTTGCTTGCGAGGCTGTTGCGTGAGCGATAGACTACGTCCGAAGAAAGACGCCGACGAAGAAGCGAGAGCGCCGAACTGAGTCTCGGATGGGCCGGCAGGAGGTTCAGAGCCTTCACGGAAGTGAGCAGCGCGTCCGTACACGCTCTTCTTGCCCGCCGGTGCGGTGCCGAGCGAGCGACGGATGTCCGAAAGTGCAGGAGGAGGGGGAGATCCTCCGCGGTGGGGGACAGCGACGCCGCAACGCCCTCCCCTGAGCCATACGCGAAAGCACCGTGTTCCTCCGGCGCACGAGCATGGCGAGGGACAGTCTCGACGAGAGACTCCTCAGGGACCGCGCTGGAAGTAAGCGGGACTGTGCACGACCTCGACGAGCGCAGCATGAACCAATGCTAACAATAGGTGGTCGCATGCCGTACCGAGCAATGCACATCATATCTGGCGACCCATCCCTCTAGACATCCACGGCGTCCCCCTCGAGTCTCCGCCTCGCCTTGTCGCGCTCGCGCTCAGTCTCCTCCTCCCTCCGCGCCTCGACGCCCTCCCTCTCTCTCTCGTCCTTCTCCTCGTCGTCGTCGTCCTCCTCCCTCCCCCAGTCCCCGACCAAGTCCCTCGCGCGCACCGCCGCACCCGCAGGCGTCGCCGCGCCCAAACTCGACCCCGCCGCTGATCCGCTCGCGCCCGTCGCGCGCCCGCCCCACCCGCCCAGGCCGAGGAAGCTCCCCGCGGGCGGCGTGCCGAACCCAGCGGGCGTGCCGGGCGTCGAGGGGGCCGAGTCCGGCGGCGCGGCGGCCGAGAGCGTGCGCCGCAGGCCACCGAAGAAGCCGGCGAGCGAGGGCGCGGGCGAGCCTGGTTGCCCTGCGGGTGGTGCAGCCGCCGCGCTCGACGTCGACGCTGAACC
Organism: Rhodotorula paludigena; assembly: GCF_050403205.1. Lineage (NCBI taxonomy): Eukaryota > Fungi > Basidiomycota > Microbotryomycetes > Sporidiobolales > Sporidiobolaceae > Rhodotorula > Rhodotorula paludigena. The sequence goes on along the minus strand of NW_027481406.1, from coordinate 99,818 downwards.
GGGCGACGAAGCTTCTACTGCGCTTGCACGGCGCTGGTCCCGTATCGGCGGCTGCGACATCTCTGCGCGCCCGAGCGTCGGCGATTTGGGCACCGTTGCGGCCGCAGCAGTCGAGAGGGGTCTCAGCCCTCCTCCGCGCGGCTGCTGCGATGCAGGCGGGGCAGCCGACAGCGCCGCTTCGTGCAGCGCGGCAGTGGCGGGCCCCGGTGGCGGAGCCGGGAGCGGCGTTTCCTCCTTGCTGCCCGCCGCCGCCGCTGGCCGCCCGTTCCCGCTGCTGCCGCCACCGCCACCGCCAAAGAGGCTCGTCTTGCGCGCCGCACCGCCAAGGAAGCTCCCCAACCCTGTGGCGAGGCTGGCGGCGCCGGTGCGCGCAACATCGACGCCGGCGAGGAACGAGCCCTGGAGGTTGGTTGGCGTAGTCGGCACGCCGTTGCTGCCAGGCGGTGAGTCGGCGTCGGCGCGAGAAAGGGACAAGGGGGTGGGCAAAGGCTTGTCGCGCGCTGCGCCTCCTCCTCCCGCTGCCGCTGCCGATGCCGGATCGGACCCGGAAGACGCGACTGCCGCCGCCGCGCCCTCCGCCTGCGCCTGCGCCTGCCTCTTCCCCCAGTCCTCCCTGAGCGCCTCCATCGCGCCCCACACGCCCTCTCTCCCCTGGCTCCACCCGCGGCTGAGGCGCTCGCGCGCCTTCTGCGGCAGCGGCGCGAGGTTGAGGTTGGCCGGGAGCGGGAGGCCGGGGAGGTGCGGGAGCGCGGGGAGGTCCGAGAGGTGGTCGTGCAGGCCGTGCACGAGGCGGATGCCGACGTCCTCGAGCGGGTTCGTCTTGCCCTCCATCGGGTGCCTGCGCGCCGAGCGGGTCAGCGAGGGTAGGTAGACAGTGCATCAGAACAGCACGCTAAAGGCGCACTTGGGCTCGACGAGGTCGAAAATGACCTCGTCCGTCGTGCGGTCCCACAGCTCGTACGCGGCGGTGCGCTTGAACGCGTTGAGGAACGCCTCGTTGAACGACGCCGGGTTGTACGACTCGAGTTCTGTCCGTCGAGACCATCGAGTGGCATCAGCGCAACGGATCTCAACCGAGAAGGGTCCACCGAAAGCGAAGGCAACTCTCGACGTACCTGGTGCCGACAGCAGCATCTCTGCCCTCTCTCCCCGTTCCCTCGAGAGGAAGTCGCCAAACTTGACGCACGCGAGGAGCGAGCACACGTACTCTTCAAACTTTGCGCGGATGAAGTCGTCGCTCCCGACGAAGCCCTGGTCGACGGGGCGCGACGGGTCGGACGAGTTCCACGAAGAGTCGACGAGCGTCACGAGCTCGTCCATCCACTTGCGGTCGGCGGCCGTGAGCGTGATCAGCGGGGTGAGTTTCGGGTTGAGGATCTCGAGCGAGGCAGAGTCGATCTGCACGCGACGACCGGGTCTTTCAGCAAGGCCCGGGAAAGGGACATGCGGATGAGAGGAACGCACGTTGACGAGGACGTCGATCTGGCAGTCGCGCTGTTGCTGAAAGATGCTGTTGGTCGTCCCGACGAGGAAAGAGCGCGTCTTGAGCAGATCGATCTGCTGCAGCGGCAAGTAGGGTTGGAAGAACGAGCCCTGACGAGAATACACAGGGCGTCAGCGTGCCGGCGCCTCGAAGAGCCACGACGAACCCGCGCCGCAGCTCAAGGGTGCTCATTTCCAAAGACGCACCTTTCCAAAGACGTCGAGCGGGAGGCCGAGATACCGGATCAAGCTGTACTTGTCGCTCGTCTTGAGGCTCGTCGCGCGCGTCGACCGCTTTGCGCGCTCGTCGAGCGTCGGAGACGCGGCGTCGTCTAATGCGGTGAGGAGGGCTGCATGACGACGCAAAGACCGTCAGTGCCGAGCATGACGCAGGTAGGGTGAAGTGGGGGTCGGGGCGCACCGGGGATGAGGGTCACGAGCGAGTATTGGAACGTGCACAGCTGCTCGACAGGCGTGTTGGCCGCAAAGAACATGACCTGCGAGCCGCGCACGTCCAGGTGAGGATGCAAGTCTCGAGATGACAAAGGAGAGGGAGACGGGCGCACGCGTCGTTGCAGCATGACGAGCTTGAGGAGCATGAGCGTCTTGAACCGGAAGCGTCGCACGAGCTCGCGTATTGACGTGCCTGTCAGGTCACACGCACAAGCGCGCAGCGGCAGAAGGCGTCAGCTTGACCCAGTCAGCACGCACAACGCGCGAAGCGAGCGCGCACACGCACCCATGTACATGCCGCCGTCTTCTTCTGCCGTGCGGTGCTTCTCCTCCGGCGGCGGACTCAGCGGCGGCTCGCCCGCCTTGGCCGCTCGCTCCTGCTCCTGCTCCCGCTCGCGCTCCTCCCGCTCGCTCTCCTGCTCAACCCCCTCTTGCCCCTCTTCGCCCCCGTCAGCCCGGTCCGGGTCCGCGGCGGGCGCAAAGCTGCGAAAGAGGTCGACGAGGATCGACTTGTCGTCAAAGTCGCGCTGCGCGAAGAACGAGCGCGTGACGACGCCGAGCTTGTCGCGCAGCGGGCCAAAGATGGGCTGTGGGCGCGGCGGGGCGGGGCGGGGCGGGGCGGTGTTTCGCGAGTCAGTTGTCGCGCTTCCAAGTAAGGATAGACGAGTTGGCAAGAGAAGGAGAAGCGGGAGCGCACCTTTGAAGCGAGGACGACGATGGCCTTTTGGACGGTGCTGCGCGTCACGTCCTTGCCCTTGTTGATGAGCTGGTCGGCGGGGATCTGGCGGTTGCACGAGATGCCAAAGATGGTCTGGCGCGGGGCGACGGAGGGCAGGAGGAGGTGGAAGTACGAGTAGTCTTCGTCGCGCTGCAATCTCCCCTCATCGTCAGTCGTGCATTCCGTGACGGTGGCCGGGAGAGGTACGCACGGCGTGTGCACCGTCGGGGAGGGCAAAGAAGGGGAGGTTGCGCTGCAGTTCGGCATTGTCCTCGAGCGAGCGCGGGTGCGCAAACTCGACGACGGGTCCGAGGGCGTGGTCGAACCCGACGAGGCAGACGCCCCACACGCGCGCGCCGGCCGAGCTCGCGGCGCCGGTCGACGGTGAGCGGTGCATCGGTGGTGCGCCTGGTGAAGACGCGGAAGACGCAGAAGGGGGGGACGCGGAAGAGAACGGGACGAGGTGGGGCGTCGTGAGGAAGGCGGTCGAAGTGGACGCGAGCGGGACCTCGAGCGGTGCGGGCGGGAAGGTCGTGGCAGTCGCCGCAGCCGCAGAGTCGCTCTGGTGGGCGTGTGCGGTACCCCAGGGCGAGCCGTCGTCGTCGTCGACGTCGATGACGGGCGAAGGCTGGGAGAGCGGGTCGTCCGGGTCGAGGCGCTGGAGGAGGGCCGACTTGCGCCTGGGGTGCGCGAGTGGCTCGTCTCGCGTGTCTGCGCGGGTTTCACGCGGCGCGTCTGGGGGTGCGCGGGTGGGCGAGGCCGCGGGAGGTGAAGCGGGGGGAGGGTCCGCGTCGCGTGGGTGGAGGGGTGCAGGCTCGGGAGGGTCTGCCATGGCCTGTGTGCGTGGCTGTGTGGTGCTCTGGCTCTGCGCGAGGAGAGCGCGTCGCTGCAGCTCGCACTCGCCAAGTCGACGCGATCACGCTCGACGCCCGACGCCAGCCTGTGCTCCTCGTCCCCGTGGGCCCTGCTTTGCTGGACAGAGCGGGACTCGAGCACGAGCACAGAGCTAAACAGCCCCTGATCCGACCCACGCACCGTCGCTAGCCGCTTGCGTTTCCCTCTCGCGCCGTCTCTCCTCGCTGCGCTGTGCTGTGCATGGTGCTCCGCTCTGTACCGCGCTCGCGATGACGACCGCGTCCACCTCGCCCCTGCCCCTCCCCGTCGCACAGCAGCAGCGCAGGCGCACCGCGGCCACCCGCCCGCTCGCCCACTTCCCGCTCCTCGCCCTCCTCACCCAACGCGCCCGCACCACAAACCTCGCAGTCGCCCTCCTCGCCCTCACCGCCGCCCTCAGCCTCCTCGTAAACCTCCGCCTCTGGATCGGCAACGACGTGAGCGCCCCCTCCCTTTCCCCCCGTCCCCTCCCGCCGACTCTGACCCGGTCTCGACGCGGTGCAGGTCTTCCGCAGACCCAACGACTATGCCGCCCTCGTCCCCTCGTCCATCCGCGCCACCCTCCAGTCCCCGCACTCGAACCTCCGCCACCTCGTCATCGTGCGCCCCTCCCTTCCCTCTCTCCTCCCAAGTTGACCGACCGACACTCTTCCGCGCAGGTCCCCGGACACGCCATCTGGACCGGGTGCGACGCGACCCACGCAACGCAGGACACCGACTGGATCCTCGAGCCCATGCAGCGCGGAGGATCGGTCAAGACCTACCTCAAGCACATTATCAAGGGGTGCGCCTCGCGCTCGCGAGACTCGCCCATCCCCCGCGCGCGCATCCTCTCTGACTCGGGTCGCTCGCTCGCAATGCAGAGCCGAGATCGCCGTGCGAGATCCGCAAGCCCTCCTCATCTACTCTGGGTGGGCCTTGACTCCCTCTGCCACCAATCTCAAGGGGACCTTCCTAACCTCCCTCCTGACCCCCTCCCTCCCCTTCCCTCCACACACAGCGGCCAGACGCGCGCAACCTCGGACCTCTCCGAGGGCCAGTCGTACGCGCGCCTCGCCAAGTTCGGCAACCTGTACCAGCAGTTCATGAGCGACGACGAGCGCCGCGCCGTCGTCGCCAGCGGCGGCGACTTTGACCGCGTCACGACAGAGGTGAGCCGCGGGCGCTTCCTTCGCGGTGTTTGCTTGCCTCTGGCACGAGAGGGACCGGGCGCTCAAGGCAGCGTGACTGCCCGCAGGACTTTTCGCTCGACTCGATGGAGAACGTCCTCTTTTCCATCGCGAGGTTCAAAGAGTGCGCTCTCTTGCTCCCTCCTCACTGCGTCTACCGCTCTATCTCTCGAGCTGACCGGCGCTCTTGTTCCGCCCAGATTCACCGGGCATTACCCAACCTTCAGTTCGTCCTCTTCGTCCCTCCCCTCTTCCTCCGCTCCCTTCACTAACCGCCTCCCTCCCTTGCCCGCCCCTCCCACCTCCTCCTCGAAAACAGTCACCGTAGTCGGCTACGGCATGAAGCGCCGCCGGTTCACCGACGTGCACCGCGCCGCGATGCGCTGGCCCGCCGGCGCGTGGAAGTACATCGGGATCGACAACGAGGGCGACACGGCGGGCGACTATGACGGCGAGGTGCGCACGCGTCCCTCCCATACCGTACCTGACATCCGCTCCGCACTACGTCCTCCTCGATGCAGCGCGTACTGCGCTGCGGAACGAGACGCTGAAAGCTGACGCCCCCTCTCACCCCGCCCTGCCTCCTCTCGCGCCCTAACTCGCAGCGCAAATACGGCCTCGAGCCGTTCCTGCGCGACACGTACGGGTGCCACGGGACCCTCGTCGCCAAGCGGCGCAAGCGCAACCCGTACCGGCGTTTCCACGGGTACCACTCGTCCGGTGCGCCCCCCGGCCCTTGTTTCCCTTCCTGTCGAGAAAGAAATGGAGAGCTGACTGGATATGAGAGGGACACAGCGCCCGAGCTGAGCCGATTGCTCGAGTATTGCCCGCAGAGCGGGACAGCCCTGTTCCCCGGCCCGCTGCCGTGGGATTAACGAGTGTCTTGCTTCGTTTATTGTTGTGTGGTTCTGTTCTCTATTGTAGACGGTGTTTTGCGCGATCACTGCAGTTTAGACCTGGGTTGCCTTGCCGTGTCGCGCCTGGCCGTGCTTTGATCAATTCACGCCCCTAGCTTTGTCCTCCGGCCGCTGCTTCACTCGAATGCAACACACTCTCTCTCTGTCTGGTTGTCTGTCAAAGCGTGCTGAACAGGACGTCTGACATGTGAGAGGCAGCGAGAGGACGACACGCATTAGTATCAAGTAAGCAAAACAACAACGCGGATGTCGGGGAAGACACGAAGGACGAAAGGGAGGGAAGCCACAGGGCGCGCTCACAGCAGCCGAGCCGAGCCAGGCAGGCACATCTCTCGGCGCGCGACTACTACTACTACTCGTCCCCCTCGCGCTCCCACCTCTCCCTCATCCGCGCCCGCTCGCGCTCGCGCTCGACCTCGCTCGCAAACGCGCGCTTCTCGAGCCGGACCTCGTCGACGAACGCGGCGCGGACGGCGCGCACGAACGCGTACAGGTCGCGCGTCGTGTTGAGGCGCGAGAGGAGCGGGGCGAGGGTCTGTGAGGGGAGGAGCGAGGGAGGGGAGAGAGAGGTGACTGAGAGGGGTGAGTCGGAGATGAGTCAGTTGGCGAGTTTGCGTGGAAGGTGACAGGAGCGCCGGAAACGCACCGGTGTAGGTGGGCTTGGACGCGTCGAGGTCGAACGAGAAGGTGCGCGCGAACGAGGCCGGGTCGAGGTTGTGGAACTTGAACTGGACGACGTCGCCTGCCAGAGTCGTGTACTGGTAAGAATCGACTCGAGAGGAGGATGAGAGAAAGGCACGCACGAGCCTTGCCGCGGATCTTGAGGCCGAGTTTGTGCTCAAAGAAGGCGAGTTCGGGGGCGTTGCGCGAGACCTGCTTGGCAAACGCGGCTCGCTGCTTTGTCTTGACTGGGAGCAAGGCAATGGGTGCGCAGTCAGTACCTCGCTCGCAGGCGGGAAGCCGGACGGGGGCACAGGGATGCGCGCGCGGAAGACTCACGTTCGCGCCGTGCCTCGAGCTTGGCGAGGACCTCCTTGACTTCTGCCTGCGCCGTCTCGACCTGCACGGCGAGGGCCCTCCCGCGCGCCGTCACCTCGCCCTCGAGCTCGCGCGCGCGCTCCGTCTCGTCCTTTTCGCGCTGCACGGTGCGGACCATGTCGCGCGCGGCGTCGCCGAGTTCGCGCGTCATCTTTTCGAGCTTGCGGCGCTCGGCCGAGATTTCCTCGAGGGCCTCGAGGACGGCCTTCTTGTGGTGGGCGAGCGCGGTGGCCATGAGCTGCGCGGCCGTGTCGACGGCGTCGCGGTCCTGGTCCATGACGAGGCGCAGCTCGTCGTCGTCGGCATAGGGGCGGTCCGGGTACGGGCGGGCGTTGATGGGGGCGAGGGGGGCGAGGGTGGGCGGGGGCGGGGCGGCTCCTGCGGCGGCCGAGGACGAGGTCGAGGCGTAGGGCCCGAGGGACGAGGCGCGGAGAGGCGTGTGGCCGGTCGCGGACGCTGCGACGAGACGACGGGCGCTGCGCGGGGTGCCCGATGCGGTGAAGGCGCCTCGCGGGGTGCCAGGGCCGGCAGAGGCGGCGAGCGAGGGGCGGGGAGCGTAGGCGGTGCTCATCAGTCCAGAAGGAGGAGCGAGGGGTGGATTGGACGTGGGAGGGCCGTTCGAGTTAGTGTGGCGGGTGGGTGAGAGTGTGCGAGTGCAGTGCGCGTGTGCTTGCAGCCCCTGCGTGCGTGTGCGGCGGGCGAGTTGCGAGGGAAGCGGGCGAGGTTGATCGACGCTTCTCTGTGCGGCACAGTCGCTTCCGCGTCGAGGCGCGCCCTCGCTCGCCCCGTCCTCGTCCCGCCGTGCAAGTGCTGCAGCCTGCGACGAGTCAGTGCTACACTCGCAGTACACCCAGTGCACCCACGCTGCCCGCACCTGCCCACCCCGCACTCCCTGCTCGCTCCAGCTCTGCCGGGCATCACTCAACCTCGCGTCTCTCGGAGCAGCATCATCGAGGTCACCTGCACTCGCCGCTGGTCCCCGCCACGCCCAGCACCACGCCAGTCTCAGGGCGCATGGCCCACCGCATCTTGACCCCCTCGTCCCCCTACACCGCCCCGCCCCCTCCCGCGCACACCCCCCCGCCGTCTGCATCCGCCAACAAGGAGAATCCGCACCATCACCAGCGCTACGACCAGGGCTACTCGGCGTACCACTACCACCACCACCACCACCACCCCGCACCGCACGCCATGCCCCCGCGCGACCCGCTCCTCGTCGCCCTCCCGCCCTCGCCCGCGCCCTCGCTCGCCTACCCGCACGCCCACGCCCACGCACACTCGAGCCGCCCGCTCCCGCCCTCGCCCACCAAGGCCCACGCCACCACCGCCGTCAACCACTATGTCCGCCCGCTCGGCGGGTCGGGACTCGCCGCCGGATACCGCTCCGGCGCAGGAGCAGGAGGAGCGCGAGCAGGGCAGGTCGCGGAACCGACCATGACGCAGCTCCTCGCGACGCAGGGGACCAGCATGGATCACTATGCGTCGCCCCGCATACAGCAGCAGCAGCAGCAGGGAGACGTGACCATGGGAAACGCGACTGGGTTGCTCAGCTGGCGAAAGGGGCAGGGGTTCAAGGAGTGGGAAAAGGTCAAGCTCAACTCGGCAGAGGTCAAGCGCAAGGCCGACGTCGCTCAGCTCTGTGCGTCCCCTGTCTCTTCCGGCGCAGAGGAATCAGGGACTGACGAGCGGGGACGTACGGACAGACTTCTACGACCACTACTTTGACCTCCTCACGTACCTCAACTCGCGCAAGGCGCGCCTCGCCTCGTTCCGCCACAGCCTCGCCTCGCGCTCCCCCGCCCTCTCGCCCGCCGACGCCCACGCCGAGTGGGCGTCGTACGCCGGGCGCGAGCGCGTCGTCCTGCGCAAGCGCCGCACGAAACTCAAGCTCGACCAGTTCCACGTCGTGACCCAGGTCGGACAGGGCGGGTACGGCGAGGTGTACCTCGCGAGGCACAAGGAGACGAACCAGGTCGTCGCGCTCAAAAAGATGAAGAAGCGCACGCTCGCCAAGATGGACGAGGTGCGTTTGGGTTCTCCGCCGCGCGAAGCCTTCTTGGGCGCAGCGGCGGTTCTTCAGGATGCAGATTCTGACACGCGCGTGTCGTGCAGATCCGGCACGTTCTCGTCGAGCGCGACATCCTCGCCTCGACCTCGTCGCCCTGGCTCGTCCGCCTCCTTTACGCCTTCCAGGATCCCGAGCACGTCTTCCTTGCCATGGTGCGTCGAAAAATCCTGACAGCAACTAGCGCTGGCCCCTGCCGCGATGGTCAAGGCGTTGCTGCAGACAGATTGTTGACGCCCATTGTGGACTCGCCTGCGCAGGACTTTATCGCCGGCGGCGACTTCCGCACGCTCCTCAACAACAGCGGCGTCCTCAAAGAGGAGCACGCGCGCTTCTACATCGCCGAGATGTTTTGCGGCGTCGCCGAGCTGCACAAGCTCGGCTACATCCACCGCGACCTCAAGCCCGAGGTGCGTCGCGCACTCCAGCTGCTGCCTTGCCTCGCGGGGTCTCCGCTTCATCGAGGAAGGGCTGGCTCATATGTTTGGTGATGCACAGAACTTCCTCATCGACACGACGGGCCACATCAAGCTCACCGACTTTGGGCTCGCGGCCGGCGCGCTCAACCCGGGCAAGATCGAGCACCTCAAAGACAAGGTGCGCTGGGCCCAGGCGCTGTCCTGTCCGCATCTGTTCGGTTCTTAGAGCAGCGTGTTGACTCGACCTTGCGTCCCACTGCGCCCAGCTCGACTCTGTCGCCGACTCTCCGCTCGTCCTGCGCTCGACGCTCGAGATGAAGTCGATCTACAAGTCGATCCGGCTCGCCGACGCGCGCTACGCCGACTCGGTCGTCGGCAGCCCCGATTACATGGCCATCGAGACGCTCCGCGGGCAGAGCTACTCGTACTCGGTCGACTACTGGAGCTTGGGCTGCATCCTCTTCGAGTGCGTCTCCCGGCCCACAGCCATTCCGTCGGCTCCTTGTCGCGACACTCCCCGCGTGGCTCAGCAAACAATGGCTGACGTGCGCCGCGCCCGTTCCCGCGGATTGGCAGGTTTCTCGCAGGGTTCCCGCCCTTCTCGGGCGCGACGGCCGACGAGACGTGGCTCAACCTCAAGAACTGGACGCGCGTCCTGCGCCGCCCACACTACGACCGCCCCGAGGACCGCATCTTCAACCTGAGCGACGAGGGCTGGAGCGCAATCACCTGGTGCGTCGCACCTCCCCTGCCCATCGTTCCGCATCGCTCCTTCTATCAAGGAGTATCGTGCTGATTCTCGTCCGGTGCCACGACGCAGCCTCATCGCGCACAAGGACCGCCGCATGTCGACGCTCGACCAGGTCAAGCAGCACGCGTTTTTCGCCGGCGTCGACTGGGACCACCTCCGCGAGCGAAAGGCGCCGTTCATCCCTGCGCTCGACAGCGAGATCGACGCGGGGTACTTTGACGACGTGCGTCTTCTCGCTTTCGCTCCTTCTTCTCTGCGCCTCGCTTGATCTGCTGCGGCTGCCACGACCCGGCGGACAAGGCTTGCTGCTCGCAGGCGACAGAACTAGAGCAGCAACTGCAGACTGACGCTCTCCCCCTGCGCGCACAGTTCTCGAGCGAGGCCGACATGGCCAAGTACGCCGAGGTGCGCGAAAAGCAGCGCCACGTTGACGGCGTCGCCGAGCGCGCGCTCGACGCCAAGCTCGCGCGCGGCGTTTGGGTCGGCTTCACCTTCCGCGCCAAGAAGGACGCCGAGCGCGCGCTGCGCGACAAGGAGGACAAGGAGCGCAGAAGGGCCGAGGACGACGAGGGCGAAGAGGGCGACGAGGCGCTCTACACGCTCTTCTAGCTGCCGCACAGCTCGGCTGTCTCGACTACGACTCGCCATGTACCACCACCTAATTCTGCCGCATTCCTTCTCTGCGCCTCCGCCTCGCTCACGCCATTCGTTCCTTTCGTTCTTTCGCAACCTACTCGACCACAACTCACAGACACTTCCTTCGTTCGCGCACATTCACGTCCTGCCACTTCCGACTCCCTGACATCGTTGTATCACAATCTGCTCCTCCGCTCACGATCCGTACGCCCTCTCATGCGCTTCCTTCCCCATCGTTTCCGTGCACTCGCTCGTTCCCGTTCCTCGCCCTGTCAACGTGACCACATCGTGCTCTGTTGGGCACAGACATCGGAGAGCAAAGACACATGCAGTGCACAGCGATAGAACAACGACAGAAGGAAGCAAACCCAAGAGGCGCAACGAAAAGAGTCTAGGGATCCGGCACCTCCGCCGCCTCGTCAGCGAATCTGCCCCTCGCATGCATCCCGCCGAGCCAGTCCGTCCCGCCCGCGCTCGAGTGAACGCTGTACAAGCTCGGCGTCCTCCCGCCCGGGCCCATCGAGCTCTCGCCCGCAGTCGACGCCGATCCAGCCCAGCTCACCCTCCTGCACTTCTCCTCGAGCTCCTCTCTCTCGCGGCTCAGCTCGCCGACGAGCCCCTCGCCCTCGCGCACGCACTCCTCGAGCCTCCCCGCGCGGCGCCGGAGGACGACAATCTCGTCGTCGCGGTCCTCGAGCGCCGAGCGCAGCAGGCGGTTCTCGAGCGCGACGCGCTTGAGGTCGAGCTCGAGGTCGCGCTGCTGACGCTGCAGGTGCACCACGAGCGACGACGACGACCCACCGGAGCGGGAAGTACGGATGGAAGATCCGCCGCGCGAGTCGAGCGCAGTCGTGCGCGCCGAGTGAGGCGAGCGCGACTCGAAGGAGTGTCGGCGCGGCGGTGGGTCGTGCGACGATGACGCAGCGGCCAGCGACGATGGCGGCGGGGCGAGAGAGTCGCTGTCGCCGCCGATGCGGGGCGAGCGCGGTGCACGGCTCGTGCCGGGCGCGCTGTGCGACAAGGTCGAGTGCGAGTTGTCCGGCACGCGGATCGAAAGCGAGCTGCGTCGCCAATTGCCCCGGCTGCTCGCGGCCGACGTCGACCGGAAAGGGTACTGCTGCAGCTTGTCGACGAGTGCAATCGGATTGTCGGGGTCGGACGGGTCACAGTCAACGGTGACGGTCGGGACGGGCGTTTGCGCCGAGCGAGGCGAGAGCGGCTGACGGCGAGGTGGCTTGCCCAGCGTCGTGAGGATCGAAGAAGACGCCTTGCTGAGCAGGCGGTGGCGACCCGATGCAACATTGACATTCTCGGCGAGCGGCGAGAGAAACGGGCTCGCCGGCATGGACGGGTTGAGAACCGACGCACGCGGCGTAGGAGGCTCGAGGTCGTGGTAAATCTGCATACCCGACATCGCCGCCTCCAGCGACTGCTTCGCTTCGGCAGCGGCAGCCTCTGCCGCCTGGCGCTCGCGGAGCGCTGTCATGCCAGACTCGGATGCGCCCATCACGAGCATGTCGCCAAAGTCGTTGAGGTCGGACGACAGGATTGGAGACAGAGGCGGCTCACCCTTGAGCGCGCGAGCGAACGAGTGATATGCCGTCGAGCGCCTGAGCACGCTCGAGCGGGTCGAAGGAGCGAGGCTCGGTGGTCGGTGGCTCGCCACTGACGCACGCGAAGGTTCCGAGGTCTGCCGTGCGACGCTACGCCTCGGTACCGGGTGCTGTTGCACGGTCGGCGTCGACGGCGGCGAGGCGAAAGCAGCCTCGACGAGAGCGTTGCCGAGGCGAGACAGGCTGCGCCTGTTGGCCTTCTCAACCTGCTCTTCGGGCACGCTCGCGACTGACAACCGCTTCTGCAGCTGTCCGTTGAAGAGACTGCGCAGTCGCTGGTGCATCGACAGGCGAGGGCGCACGGCGTGGTCCCCGTCTGCAGCGGGAAGGACGCTGTTGGCAGGAGGGCGTGCTGCACGGACGAAGGCGGGATCGATGGGACCCACCGCCGGCGTATTGGGCAGCGAGCGCGAGCCGCCAGAGTTCGAAGACGTCTTGGTGGTTGTGCGATCGAGCGGGACGAGGCCGGACGTGCGGAATTCGCGGTTGACAGGAGTCAGGGGAAGCGGGCGAACGGCGAAGGACTCGATGTTCGGCGGTGCCGAGGTCGCCATGGCGTGTGGACCATCGCAGCTCTCCGGCAGGGATTCGAGCGGAGGAGGGAAGACGTAATCGCGATTGACCGACTCGTACGAGCCAGACGCGGTGGTCGATGCGGAGCTCTCGCTCGATCTCGCCACAGAGGCTGTCTCCGCCGCAACGCTCATGCGAAGCTGCACCTTGCTCGGCCTGAGCGAGACAATCCGCTTGCGCTCGGCGATGCCGGTTTCGACGAAGACTGGTTCCTCGTCTGGCGGCATGGGGAAGTGGGCGAGGCTCGGCGCCGAAAGGGAGCGAGTGCGGCTCATCGAAGTGTCGACGGACTGAGCAGAAAGTGTGTACGATGAAGCGTCGTCAAAGAAGGACCGCGGTTGGACAGGAGACTTTGACGATGAGCGGGCCTGGCGGAAGCCGAGGAGGATTGTGTAGAAGCGCAGAGCATGTCGCCTGTGAACGGCAGAGATGCGAGCTCGGGGCCTGCTGAGTAATGCTTCAGGTCGTGCAGCGGGAGGAAGCTGTACTCACTCGGCGCGCCTGACGCGCTCTTCCGCCTCTTGCGCCGAGTCCAAGCGCAGCAATATCGCCAGGTTGTGAAGGACGCCCAAATCGAGAGCTTCATCAGCGGTCGGAGCAGGTGCGCGCGGCGGTGCGGGCGGGTAGATCGCAGCCGTCGTGAGCGGACCCTGGCTGAAGGGGCGAGTGCGAAGGTACGGGTGACCGGCGATGCCGACGAGCTGCGCGCGATCAAAGCCTCTAGTATCAGTACTGTCTGCTGCGAAATAGATGGGCTAGGGCTTCCTTCAACGCACTGAGATGCGCATGCGCGTGTCGACAACGAAGCACTTCTCGATCAAGTCGCGCGCGTCGCCCGTGATGCTGTTCGGCATGCTGTAGTCGCACCTGTGGATGCGCTGGAAGAGGGTACCCATGTGCTCGTCGTCGAAAGGGAGCGTCCGAGTGAACATGGTGTAGAGGACGACGCCGGAAGACCAGACGTCGGCGAGCGAGCCTTCGTACGGGATGCCCTGCCGAGTATGGCCGAGTGTGAGTGCTTGTGAGGATACGGAAGTGTCTCGCCGAAGATGCCTCAGCACGCAAGACGTTCTCTAAACCACGACGCACCTCGAGGACTTCCGGAGCAGCGTAGTGCGGGCTGCCACAGCTCGATTCGAGCAGGCGATCCTCGGGCTGGAAGCTCGCGAGGCCCATGTCGCTGAGCTTGATGCTGAGCTCGGCAGCGCTATCCCGGTAGAGGAGCAAGTTCTCGAACTTGACGTCGCGGTGCGAGATGCGGAAGCGAGCAAGGTGGATGAGCTGTCGACGTGCGAGATGTCAATTTCCGTTCACCAGCTACAAAGTCTGCGCTGGTTTTCCAACGTACCGCGCTGACGAGCTGGCTGAAGAGTTTGTGCGTCTCGTAATCGGAGAGCGAATGCTTTTGCAGGTACTCGAAGAGCTCGCCTTCCGCGCAGTACTCGGTCACGAGGTAGCTGCACTCAAGAAAACTGAGAGCCAGTCTCCGTGTATTCGATGAGGCAGACTCACAAGTGGCTCGGCGTCTCGAAAACGTCGTAGAGGTGGACGACATGCGGATGCGGCGCGACGAGCTTCATCAAGCTGATCTCACGGTGGATGCACTTGGTGAACTGCACAGCAGTGAGTCAGCATAGGAACAGGGGTAATCAGAACGGGCGAGCCCACACGATGGTTGCTCGGCACGCGCTGCACCTTCTTGATTGCAGCAAACTCGCCCGTCTTGATGTTACGCCCGAGACGAACGTGACCTGCACACCGTTGAAGGATCAGCAGTGGGGCTGCTACATCTGCGAATGCGCAGCGTACCGCTCGTTCCCCGCCCGAGGCTCTCGCCAATCCTCCACTCGCCGAGCATCTTGAAGTCCCTCCTCGTCAACCCGTTCTTCGGCCTGTCCCGCCGCTGCGCCAGTCTCTCGGCATTGTCCTGGAGCGGATAATGGCGTAGCGCGTCTTTGCGAGTGGGGGCGGGGAAGCGGAACCAGTCTGCCTCGGTTGTATGACGGCGACGAGACGACGCGACGAGGTCGAAGTTCTGCGGCAGATCACAGCTCAGCTGGGGAGGCCCGCGCTGGCGGCCGAGCTCGTCCAGATGAGCGAGCGAGTCGGTGCGAGGCGGGCCTGGGAGCGGTGAAGAGGTGCTTGCGCGAGCGAGAGGAGGACTCGGCGAGGCGAGGCGACCGTGTGCGGGCGAGGGGACTGGCGGGGGCGGGCGCAGCTCAGCCGCCAGTCCTGGCCGCATCTCGGGCACTGATTAGCAAGCGTTTCGAACGAGCGACGAGGGAAGCGAGCGAGGAAGTCGAGGTGGAAGGAGCCGGAGTAACGAATGCAGGGCCGAAGAAGGTCCGTGAGCGGGAGCTTTCGGAGATCGAGGACGCGTTGCTTGCTGCAAAGCGCTGCAGATACTGAGCAAGTACGTCAGCGGGGCGGGCGGACGCGAGAGGGACAAAGAAAGGCACTCACAGCGCGCGATGTCAATTTGCTCGAGGATGGCTTCGAGGCGGCAAATACGACCAAGCGCAAACCTGCGTTGCGAGTCCTGTACAGCAACAAAGAAGGGGAAGCACAAGTATTGAGCTACCGCCCCTGCCCGCTCGGCGGCATCCCCCACTCGTCCAGCTCATCGCTCTCCTCGGCGTCCCCCGCACCCGATTCCGCCTCGACGTCCGAGTTGCCCAGCACCAGTACGTCCGTTGCCTTCGCCCTGCTCTTCGCCTCACCGTCCACCTCGCCCTCATGATGCACCTTCCTCTTCTTCGCCGTCCAGTCCTCCACGGCAGCGTTTCCCTCCTTCGCCCTCTCTTTCCCTCTCGGGCTCCTCCTCAGCGCCGTTCCGCCTGCCATCACTTCCTCCTTCCTGGGCGGATGCACCTCGCCCGCCGTCTCCCACCGACTGACATGCGCGCGCCTCTTCCCCTCGGCGTCCCGCGCGTCCGGCCGCCGCGGAGGCGACTTGCCCGGCGAGCGATTCGCCGCCGCGAGCTCCAGCTGTGCGAGGAGAAGTGAAGTCGCGGACGAGGTCGCGTTCGTGCTCTGCTGATGAGGCGGTGGCGGCGCGGAGCGGGACGAGAGGCGCGGCGAGGTGCGCGAGGTGGATGCGATCGGGAAGGCGGGAAGGAGGGACGCTTCGGCGGCAGAGGCCGCGCCGGACTGTGAGCGGGTGCGCGGGGAACGGGGTCGGGCGTCCGTCGCGATAGGGCGGGCGGGCGAAACGGATGAAGGGGTTGTCGCGTCCGAGGATGAGGCAGAGTCGCGCTTTGCCGAGAAGATGGTGTAGGCAGACTCTTGCCGCTGAAGAGGTAGCGTAGTCAGTTTCATGCGGACGTCCAGGAAAGCACGGGTGGGATGGACCTCGTTGAAGACCGGCGCCGCGAACTGCGCTTCGGACACCCTGCGGCCGCGCTTAGCGCACTCGATCGCCCACTGCGGCGTGACGAGCTTAGAGCCGTTCTTGCGGTTCGACTCAAGCGCCTTCTGCGCCTTGCTGCCGGACAGGTTCTTTGTAATGAAGACGTGCGTGCAGCGAGCGGAACCGACAGTGCTGTGAGGGTTTATGCATGCAGCGTCAGTGCGCGTCTCCGACGGCTTGAGGAGACAGTCGCGTACATAATGCGTCCACCTTGCATCTCCACGAGGGCCTTGAGCTGCGTGTTCGTGATGTCGTCGCCTGTATACGAGAAGAAAGCGGTGAGTTGTGTGAACGAAGCACTGCACGGAGGCTTGACAAGACGCACCCATGTACCCGCTCATGTAGGCGACCACACCCTTGAGTACCTGCGTCTCGGCGTCGGCCGCCTGGATGCTTAGCTTGGCATTCCGGTGCAGCGCCCACCTGCGACCGGATCCTCCGCCCGACTGATGCCCCGAGGCGCAGCTCTGCGGGGATTCAGCTGGTCAGCTACGCGTACAGACATAACTAATGACCAGTTTGTCGCTACAGAGTGGGGAGAAGCGCTCTCGATGTGATTGAAGTGCGCGAAGGATGCCTGAACACTCGGAGGACATACCGTGACGATGAGGGAGCGGCTGCTAGCGGTCGAGTGGGTGATAGGGTTGTCCTCCTTGCCTAGCGTGTTGACGATGGCTCGGTTGGCGTCGCGTAGGCCGCCCTGGATGATGTTGGCGGTGGACGAAGTGGATGGACGAGGCGCCGTTTCGAGCGACGAGTACGGACGCGCCTTGCCCTTTGCGGGCCGCGCCGCCATGCTCGGCTTCGTGGACATGAGGAAGGCGTCCATCGAAGAAGCGTGCAGCCCCGCAGCGTGGCTGCACTGCGGTGCAGACGCGGTGGTAGAGGGAGAGGAGAGGTCAAAGCGAAGATTGACTTCTCGACAACAGCGCTCTCCCGGCTGTTCTTTGGCCAGAGTCCTTCGTTGCGATATGCTTGATCGCTCAGAGGTCGAATGCACCGGTTTGAGGTAGAGAGGACCGCGTTTGCGCTGCAGGCCTCGTCTCGTGGTCTCTCTTTCGCGCTCTTGTACCGCTCTTTCACCCGATTCTCACCCGGATCACAATGGTGTCGCTTCGCCTGAACACGTCGCCCCGCGTGCCCAGCTTCTCGGGTCCTATGGCCCTCGCGGCGGTCCTGCTGTGAGTGCACGCCTGCCGCGAGATCGTGCGCGTCCGCATCACGCTTGATCTCGTGCCGCACGCACCGCGAGCGAGCCTGCTGACCTTGACCCACGTGCAACAGCCTCGTGTCTGTGTTCTCCGAGCCTTTCTGGTGCGTCACGAGCCGTGTTGAGCGCGAGAAGCGCCCCGATGCTCTCGCTCGCCGCGCAGCGAGACGGGCGCTTCGACGCACCGCGCCGCTCCGAGCGGGTTGCGAATGGACAGCGCTGACCGATCGAGCCTTGTACGCGCGCACGCGAGCAGGCAGAACTTCTACATCATCCAGGGCAAGGCCGACAACACGACCCTCAAGCTCGGCGCATGGGGTGCCTGCACGCGCCTGCGGGTCCGTCTCGCCCGTGCACTGCTTGGCGAGCTGCGAGCTCTAGAGCTGACCTCTGAACCCCCTGCAGAACACCACGGACGTCAACGGAGACACGGTCTGGGTACGCACTGGTCACCCGGCACCTTCGGTGTTCAAGCACACCCGAAAGACTCGTCTCGCTGACCGCGCGCTCCTTGCAGTGCACGAGCAAGCTTAGCAGCTACGAGTACTACTTCCTGCCGAACCAGACGATCGGCGGCGTCAACAACTTCGTGTGTCGCCTGCACCGCCTCATCCCCTGCCCAAGTCTCCAGCAAGCTGATCCCTCGTTTACCCGTGCAGCCGCGGGGTGAGGGTCGCGACAAGCTCTCCGAGGCGACCATCCTTGGCCTTGATGCAGACGAGGACCAGCGCATCTTTGTCATCGGCAAGAGTGCGACTTCCGTCTACTGGGTCCATGTTATCGGTGCGCTGCCTCGACGTGATGCCTCGGCCGGGTCGACATGCGCTGACCTTTGTGCCAACAGCTGCCATCACTACGGTTCTCTGCGTCCTCTCCCTCATCTTCCCGCCGCGGTACTTCGGCACCGAAACGTCGCGCCTCTTTGCCCTGCAAAAATCGGGCATCATCACGATCCTGCTCGCCCTCGTGTCGTGTGTCCTCGCACTCGTCGCCTTCATCGTTGAGATTGTTGTCGCCATTCCGGCCAAGAACCGGTTGGACGCGATTGATGGCATCTCGGCCGAACTCGTGCGTTTCCTTCATACGCTTTTGGGGTGCAGACACGTCAAAGCTCACGCTGTCGCGCTCTACAGGGCAACGTCCAGTGGTTCACTCTCCCGTGCTTCATTCTCATGATCCCCGCCATCCTGAGTGTGGTGCGTTTCGAGTCTTTGCGATTCATCCCCGCGATCCACTCGTTGACATGTCTTCCGCGCGCAGCTCCTCCGCTCAACCCAGCAGCACGAGTACACCGACTTGTGAGGAGCTCTGTGCTACTGCAAATCGCCTCTGCGCGACTCCGCACAGACACTCTTATCGCCTCTCTCGCTCTCTCTGCCCCTCTTCCTGCCGTCCCCGATCGCTATCGCCCACCTTGTGCCGCCCTCGACCGGTTCGTATGTAGACACTCTTTGCGCCCCCTTTCCCACCACCCTTTCGCGTCGACACACGGTTCTTCCAACCGCGCTTTGCACCCGCTCGTCCTCTCTGCAGACTCTTGTTTCGCCCCCTCCCTCCGCCACTCGTTTATAGATGCCGCTCGCCTTCTGCTCCACCGTCTGCCGCGGAGGAAACACGATACCCTTTTGCACGCCGATCGGTCTTCTGTGTCTCTCGCTCGCACTCTCGCATCGCTCACGCATGTTCAGGGCCTGGACAGCAGAGCTCGCCTGTCATTGGTAACTCACAGCCGTGACTTGACCTGCACAGCTGCTGCGCTGGGCATCTGCGCCTAGCAGCGCCCGAACCTGACATCGCATCGGCTGTCACAGTTGCCATGCAGTCGCTTACTTGGTGCGACCGCCGCAGATTCTGTGCCAACCGCAACGCACAAGGCTTCGGCGAGAGCAACAAGTATCGAGTGCCAGTTGCATAAGAACCGGGGCGAGAGAAACGGTCACGGAGGGAAACCACGTCAAAGGTGCTCTTCGAACCACGCCTTGGTCCGCGCGTTGCTCTTCTCGTACGACTCGCGCACGTCCGCACGCTTCATGTTTGGTCGGCACCCGAACCCGTGCGTCGTGCCCGCGTTGTCGTCCCAGACTTGGACCGGGATCGAGTGCTTGGAGCGGACTTTGTCGAGCGCGGCGAGGGCAAAGGGCTTCATGCCATCGAAAGACATGTCCTCTGTGGATTTAAAAGCCGCTGAGCCGCGGACAAGAAAGTGCTTGAAAGTGCAAGCGCACCCTCTGCACAGACGAGCATAAATGGCTTGCGGATCGCTTCAAAGTCTTGCAGTGTGAGCCGGCTCGGGTGGAAGCAGACGCTGACGTCGATAGGGCTGTCCGCTGCGGCAAGCCAGACGGCGATTGAGCCGCCAAAGCAGTAGCTGCAGGAGATCCAGAGAAAAGATGTCCGGGAAGGTCAGCAGCTAGACGAGGCTGGGTAGTCAAGAAGCGGCCTGACGTACCCGACGAGCCCGAGGCGCTGATAGCCCAGTTTCTCTTTGAGTGAGGTGCTCAACTGGACAGATGGCGAAATGTCAGCATATGGTTTGCGCCGCCAAAGGCCAAACACAAGGCGAAAGACTCACCTTGACTGTCAAGTATTTTGCACGGGCGGGACTGTGCCGCCTGAGCCATTCGGGTCCAATATACCGCAGAATGGCCCAGATGAAACCGGCCTTGGCAGCAATGCGGCCAAAGAATGTCTTCTCCTTCATCGGCTCTTCAACCGCATCAAGCTGCGACTGGATGACCGAGGTGTCGATGTAGTCGCCTTCGAGCGTATGCAAGTTCAGCTACGTATCAAACAAGGCGGAGGAGCACGCACGGCCGTACCCTCGAAGAGGTCCGGGACAAAGACAGACAACCCCGTGTTCTCGGCGAACCAGTCTGCGACGAGCTTGGTATTCGGCAGCCCAAAGCCAAAGAGGTCGCTTGCGCTGCATGTTGTCGAGATCAGTTCCGTAGATGCGGAGAAATGAAGCGAAAGAGGGTAGTACAGAACGATCGCTCGCTCTTTGTCGCCCTTTGGACCCTCGGCGAGGTAGTACGAGACACCGTCAAGCTCTTCCATCTTGCCTTTCGGACCGCCTTCGAGTCGATAGCCTCTCAGGCAGTCCTACACGAGCCCAGCGTGAGCAAAATATCGCGTCACGAAGGTTGCGCGTGCAAGAGCGAGAGGAGAGCTGGATCGACGCACCGCACACGGCTTTGTGGCTCCGCTCGCGGCCGACATGTCTAATTTTGCTGATCGTGGGAAAGCGAAGCAAGAAGCAAAGCAGCAGCTGCAAGAGGTGGAGAGGGCCAGGAGCAGACGACGGCCTTCGGACAGAACCAATTCTGGCGCAGCAGAGCCTTTTCCGTGCCCGTGCCGATGCGGCCGACGGACGGAGCAAGCACGTCGGCGTCAACACAGCTAAAGCGGGAAACAGCGCGGGACGCGAGAGGGAGAGGGGCGAGGCATGCGAAAGCTCTCGGTTGTCCCGCTTCCTCCTGTCTTCTGCAGCTGTCTCATCGGTGCTTGCGGTCTGCTCTCCTCACAGGACGACAGCGCCTGTGAGAGGGCTAGCTCAGGTTGATCAGGCAAGTTACAGCACGACGGGCTGTACCTCACCCACGCTTACGTTCTTGCTGGCGATCCGGATCCACCCTTTCGTCATTCCCCGCACTTCGCTCTGTTCGTCCTCGAGCTTTCCTCGCCTGCTCGCCCGTCCGCTGCATTCGCTCGACGCGCTGCTTCTCCCGCGACCTAGCCTCCACACGCCCAAGCAGCTCCCGCTTGCAACATGACACCGGCTCCCGACCTCCTCCACACGGCTTTGAACCGGCACGCCACGCAGTACCGCGGATCCGACGGCGAGCCCCTCTCGCCGAGCGCCCTCGAGCGCCTGCACCTCGCCGACGAGCACGACGAGCGCATCGAAGTGCGCACGCCCGCCGCGTCGACCGCCGGGTCGGTCGCCTCCTCGCCGTCGTCGTCCCGCTCTGCCTCGCCGACGCGCGCAGCGGGCAAGCGAAAAGGCGGCGCGGGGAAGCCACGGCGGGACAAGACGAAGGAGCGGGAGAAGAGCGAGGCGATGAAGAACCCCTCCGACCCGTTCTTGCGCTTCCCTGGCCCGGTTCTGGGGCGCGTGCTAGGCGAGCTGGGCTACCACGACCTGCTGAGCGTCGGGCTGGTGTGCAAGCGATGGAGAAGGAGTCAAACACTCAGTGAGTACTCCTGGCTTCGCTGGCTTCTGTCGTGCAACAATCCCGCGACAACACCTTCCTGTCGAAGGCATAGTCTCACTGACGCTTTACTGCAGACTACTCCTGGTATCTACTACTCGACGATTACACGTACACCTCTCCCTCTGACCGTCGCCGCAAGTACGCCGAGACGAACGGCGTCCCGACCTGGCGGAGCAGCGAGGCATCGCAAGATTGGGCGGCCCACTTTGCCAGCATTTTCCGTCGAGACGACGTCGAGGAGCGCGAGCCACAGGACACGGACGAGAACGGGCTGACGATGAAGGAGGAGCGCGAGCTCAAGTGGAAGGAGGAGAACGAGGCGTCGGAACTCGCCGGCATGGACAAGAACGCAATGCGCGAGTTCTACAAGGTACGCCCTACGGATTTCCTAGGTCTGTAGTGCGCAACCGTGGCTGATCAGAGCTCGAACTCCCGCAGGGCTTGCGAAACAAGAAGGTGAAAGGCAAATCGTTCAAGGGGTCGGTGCGAACAATCGAGGGCGACGGCCTCGGCGATGCGGCAGAAGTATGAATACGATGCGGCCGAGGCGACCGCTGTTCTCCCCATCTGCCCAGTCGCGTGCTCTGTAGCCAATCCGTAGACCTCGCAACTCGCAACTCAGCTCGATTTCGCACTTCACGTCAAGCCTCACTCGATAGGGGTGTCAGTCAATGCAGCATGATATCGGGGTATACAGACTGGCGCCCCCGCGCCTTGTGTCTCGCGCTCAGTACAATCTCCTCAGTTCCTCGTGCCAGCCGTCCTCGCCCTCCTCGTCCGCAAACCTGCGGAACCGGACCGCCAGCTCGGCCTCGACGCTGCGGAACACGACCTGCTGGAGCTTGTCAAAGTCCTCGTAGAACCCGAGCGCGCGGACAAAGTCGCGCGCGGCGGGCTGGAACGTATCCTCGGCGAAGCGGTCGACCTCGTCCTCCTGCTTTGAGTCGCCCATGTCGCCCTGGTTGTCCGAGTCGTGCTCGCGCGGCGGCTTGCAGCGGTGGAAGTTGGACAGGCTGAGGTTGACGATGTTCGGGAAGCAGGTCAAGAGTTCGCGCAGATCGTCTGGTTTGATCTGCGAGGTGAAGCAATGAGGTGCGTCAGTAATGCGGCTCGAGAAAGGGGAGGGCAGCGTGTCTCACTCGCTCGCTCATCTCGGGATGATCAGAGTCCTTGCGCTCATCGTCATCGTCGTTGTCCTCGCCAGTCCCGCCCGCCGCTTTCGCATCTTCATCGGTCGCAAGCGATAGTTGGACGGTCGTGACGGACGTCAGTGGCTGCAGCGGAGACCAGTCGAGCCCATGCCGCCGCGCGTTCCGCAATGAGGGAACGTCGATAAAGGCGACGTGCGAAAGGTTCGACGTTTGGAGGGCGCTGAGAAATGACGGCAGCGTCTGCGCCCACTCCTTCTTGTGCGAAGTGATGGGATTGAAGCCGTGCAGCGTCAGGCTCTCGAGCGGGTGTTTCTCGATGTCCTGAGAAAAGAGGGACGAGACGTCAGGGTGCTGGCGAGAGAAGCAAGGGAAGTCGAGCGGACAGCACGCACCTTGTACCACGACACCTCGCGAAGAACGCTCGGGAGCGTCTCTGGCAGGTCGGTGCGACCCCATCCCGAGTGAGCGGCAAATTGCAGAACCTTGGCGTGCTTTCCGAGGCACTCGAGGAAGCCCTTGAGGATGCCTTCTTCGAGGTCGATGTCGGGGTGGACCAGCCACTTGACGGTATCGACGTTGTCGACGGACTCGAAGGCGTCCCACTGCTGCCAGTCGCCGATGCTGACGTGGTTGAGTGCAGGGAGGATCTCTTTACCAAAATTGAACGACTTGTCTTCGCGGCTCTCCCAGAATGGGATCTCGAGCGCCTCGAGATTCTTGAGCTGGCGCAGGGCGTTCGTGAACGACTTGGTGAGCGTCGTCAGGCCGGCGTAGTCGTCGGCGACAAATTCGTCCGGCACGTCTTGCGGGAGGAAGGCGAGAACGAGGTAGGTGAGGTTCTTGGCGCAAGGGAGGAAGACGGGAGACATGTCGTTGTACAGGTCTGTGAAGAGTGGGCGCGATCAGCAGAAGCCCCACGGCGAGAGCGATGCGGGCAGAAGTCGTCAGAGAACGTACATGACGGCTGCCAGTACAGCTCACGGACGAAGTCGTGCACTTCGGGCGACTGGTAGAATGACACCGTCTTCGTGCGGCGCTTGTCGTCTACAAACACGAGCGTGCGGTACAGAATCGGGCGGAGAAGGCGCAGGAAGCGCTTGTTCAGCGTAGAGAGCGCGCGCAGCTCGTGTCGTCCTTCTTGGAGGTAGCGTGACGGCAAGGTGAAGTGCCCAAGCTCGAACGGGATGGCCGGGTTGTAGAAGCGGGCGATGTGGGTGAGGAGCTCGTCGGGAAGGCGAAGAATGTACGGCTCTTGCGCGCAGTCTCCAGGATTCCTGCAGAACAAGCTTGAGCGTCCGCTTCGAGACACCTGAAGCAGAGGCTCGCGACGCACGGCGCCTTTGCACCTTTGCTGCGCATTCACGGAAACGGTTCAGCATCGTCTTCTCACGAACTGCCGCATCGCGCTGAACATCAGCCATCCCTCGTCTCCTTCTCGGTCCGGGTAGCAGAAACTTCCACTCACGCTCCTGCCTTGCCCATGGGCGAGCCCTTGACATCCTTGCAGTCGCGCTCGCCCATGACGCGCCTGGAAAGGCTGCTCGATGGATGCAGGTCGCGTGCCGCGGGCCGGGACGAGGGCGCCTCTGGGCGAGGCTGAGTCTGGCCTCAGACGACTGAGCAGCTACGGCGCAGAGCAATTGGAGCGTAGGGACGAGAAGAAGCGAGCGGATCGACACTCGGGGCCCGACCCCGCGTCAGGCGAGTGAGCCGGGTCCTGCGCCTAGGTATTGAGGGAGCTGCAGGGGACACGCAAGGCGATACACAGAGCACTAGGAGGCGCTGCTACCTGCAAGAGCGCTGGAAGATATGCGGCAGAGCGAGATTGTGGGCGTCGATCGTTTCTCTCACTCTTGAGCGCGGCCCCCTGTCTGAGTCGCCGTCCCTCCTGCGCGTACCACTCAACTCGGCGCGCTGCTGTGGACCTCTGCGGCGTCTTCAACGCCTTGAGCGCCCAGAGCATGGTGCACGAGGGTCAGCTCAAAGGAGAGGAGGTAGAATGCACCCGCTCCGACTTGAGAAGGTCGAACTCCGGGGCTTCCGCGCGCGCTGCGCCGGCTTTTCAGGCTGCGCAGTGACCGCCCACCGCTCTACGACGCTTTCACTGGAGAGTGTGATTCCACTAAGGGGCACGCGCAACTGGCTCCTCGACGCACGCCCCCTGTGCCCCACCTCGTCGGTCCCGCCCGCTCCCCTCGTTCTCCTGTCTGCACGTCGCCTCGCTCGAGCGCTGCCCTGCTCCTTTGTCTGCATGCACGGAGCTACGCAGCCCTCGGAGGATTCGTACTTCGAAGCAGACGGCCTCGCCGCGTTCGCTGCCTCTCGCGCGGACGGCGCGAGCACGCGCGACTCACTATACTCCAGCCCGCACGCCTACGAGCACGCTCAGCTCGAGCTCCACACTGCGCCCGCCAGGTACGAGACTGCGTATAGACAAGTCCACCCGCCGCTCGCTCCGCCGCCTGTCCCGCCGCCGCTTGGTCTGCCCGCGCGTCCCCGGCCTTTGCTGCACTCGGCCCCGTCGCACGGCTCTTCCTCCGCACAGTACCTGCCGCACGCACACTCTCCGGTCTTCCCGCGTGCGCCGGCTTTCCCACGCTCCTCGACATCCCGTGGCGCCGAATCGGGCTCAGGATCCACCCCCTCCCTTGTGCGAGGCCTGCCCGCGTTTGAGCGCTGGAGCCCGACGTGGCACGATGGAAGCCTGAGCGGAGACGGGCGAGGCGTGACATACGTCTCTCCTGAGGCGAGGGGTGCAGGAGGGGCAGGGGAGAGCTGGCAGGGCGAAGAGCGGTGGAGAGATCCGTTTGCCGTGCCGCGCGGGGGCTCCGGAGGTGACGAGCGGTACAGTGCGGTCGAGCCGGAGCGACGCGAACCGAGCACAGACGACGAGCGCGAAGGCGCGCAGGGTGAGTGGGACGGCGTTGCGGGCGAGTACCGCCATGGCGTAGGCTACGACTCGACGCGGCCGCCTACCGTGCCAGACCAGCTCGACCGGCGAATGGAGCGTCTTTCCCGACGCTTCGGACCCGACTCGGCGCCGTCTGCAGCAGCGGAACGAGACGCGGCGAAAGCACGCTTCCGCGCGGCGCACGAGGCGCAGAAGCGCGAGGCGGCCGAACTCGAGCGCAAGACGGGCGTGTCGCCCCGCACGGGGCGTCTCGTCGTTCTCGGCCCAAAGAAGCGCAATGCGCTCCGTTGGTTCGAGGGCGGAGGAGCAGTCATCGTCGCTATCGGTGCCATCGGGGCCTCGCTCGTGCGTTTCCTCTCTCGCGCCCCGTTCCTGCGCCTTGAACGCAGATCCGCTGATCAGATATGAGGGTGTAGTTCACTCACCCGGACCCGCCGCCCGCCCCGTCCGGGTCCGCACCCTTGATCGCGCTCTGCCTCGCGCCCTTCCCCTCGCTCCTCCTCACGCTCTACCTCTTCGTTCTCCGCCCTTTCCTGTACCGCCGCCGCGCCTCGCGAGCGGCGGCGAGCCCAACGGGCGTCGCCCCGGGCGTATACCCTCACTTGATGCAGCCCCAAGACCAAGGAGGGCGCGGAGGCTGTTGTCCTTGCTTCGGCGGCGGGCGCAAGCGCGTCCCGCGCGGGTATGGCGTCGGTAGTCCGGCTGCGCACGGCTTTGGGACGCTCAACCTTGTCGTGGATCCGCGCCTGCTGGGCGCAGGCGGGATGGGCGGGGCCGAAGAGGCGGAAAGGCGGCGCCGCGACGGGCGAAGGGAGAAGCGGGAGCGGGCGCGGAGGAAGAAGCGGAGAAGGGAGAGGAAAGAGCGGCGGCGCGAAACCAGAGCGGGCGGAGCGAAGGACGAAGACGACGACCTCGTCTCGTCCTCGCTCTCCGACTCTGCCTCGTCCCTCTCGTCCTCCCCCTCGTCCTCCACCTCCGACGCCTGGTCCTCCCGCAGCCCGACTTCCTCCCGCCCCAATCCGCGCCACGCGATCCTCTCGCACCTCTCGCACGAAGCGACGTGGCGTTCTGCACGCGCGGCGCTCAAGCGCGAGACGGGCGCCGACGCGCTGTGCGCGGTCGGGTGGGGCGCGCTGGGCGTGTGGGCGCTCGAGGGCGCGGGAGGGTGCGCGCCGGGCGAGGGCGAGGGGTTCTGGTGCGTCCGTACCTTTCGAACCCTTCTCCGTACTCCGTACGAAGAGCCAGGCGACTGACGAGCGCGAGCGGGGCGAGCGCAGCAACTTGTACAACACGGCGCTGGCGTTCTCGATCCTCGTGTGCGCGGCGTTTGTCGGCTCGTTCACGCTTGACTGCGTCGACCTTGAGAGAACCAAGATCAGCCCGCGATTCAGGCAGCAGAGGCTCGTCGGGGTGGTGTAGCGGGGTCTGCTGTGTGAAGGAGCAGGAGCGGATTTGCGAGGGCTAGCAGCAAAGACGGAGAGACAGAAGGAGCGTGGAGTCGCTCGCCCAGCTAGGGAGAGAAAAGCAGGAAGCGAGGGCGCGAGAGAGGCTAATGTGCACAACAAGGAACGACAACCTCACTACACAGGCACGCCGTACCGTTCGCGAATGTACGGGAGCAAGTCGTCACGTCATGCTCGCGCTCGGTGCGCCTGCGCCGCCAAACTTGAGCTTGAGGCGCTTCGGCTGCGCTGAGGGTGCGTCGGCGGCGGGTGCGCCTTCGGGTTCGGTCGGTGGCGCTGCTGCTGCGGGAGGGGCGGGTGCGGTCTCGAGTCCAGCGGTGACCTGCGCATTGCATACCGCGTCAGCGTAGTGTGGGCAAAGACAGTGAACGGGAGCGAAGAGAGGAGACGCACATTGCGCCTCGAGCCGTCGATGCCGTATTTCTCCTCGACTTCTCTCCGGCGGTCTTCCTCCTCTTCATCCAGGGCGCGGCGCTTCCCTGCAAGCTTGGCGCTGACCACCACCGCGTCGTCGTCTTCTGCCTTGATGGCTGTGGCAGGGTCGTCTTCCCCTTCTTCGTCGTCTTCGTCGTCGTCGTCCGAGAAGAGGTCGTCGTGCGCGGGGACGAGGTGCGCATAGTCCGAGTCGTGGATCTGGTCGAGTAATAGGCTGGGTGCGCGTGATTGTTCGGAGGTCAGGGCTGCCCGAGGAGAACAGGTTCGAGTAGGAGGCAGAGGGACGCACTCGACCTCGTCCTGAAGGGCCTGCACCTTTGCCTCCTTTTCGGCAAGCTCGACCTCGAGGTCTTTGCGGACCTGCGCAGGACAGAGTGAGGAGCGAGTGAGTATGCGGAGCGAGTCTCGCGGATACCGCAAGGGAGAGCGAGGACACCTCGACGCACCTCTATGCCGCGGAAGTAGCCTTTCTGTAGCTTGAGGTAGCGGGCTTTCAAGCGGTAGCGCTGAGTGAGGTCGGGTGGGGGACCGGGAGCGGTGGACGAGGCGAGGAAGGACGAGGAGGCGGGCGACGACGAGGGCTGCGGGTGGTGGTGCGGGTGCGCGAGGGGGAAGGCCGGGGCGGGCATGGGCGGGGGCAGGCCCTTGCCTGCGAGCTGCGGGTGCGGGTAGGCGTGCGCCGAGGGATGCGGAGAGAAGGACGCGGTCGACGACGACGGCGACGCCATCCCGGGTGCGGCTGGCTGGTGGCGTGGGTGCGGGTGCAGTACTAGACTCGTTCTGCTCTCTTGGCAGACTGCCCAGCGAGCGAGCGGTGCGGTGCGAGCGAGGTGCGGCTTGGAGAGGCGACGCGAGCCGAGGGTTGACCTGCGTGCACTCGCTCCCGCCAGCAAGATCGAGCGCAAGAGCGCCAGAGAGAGCTCCGTAGACCCCGCCTGATCCTGCCACTGCGGCACCCCGTGCGTCCCTCTTTCCCTCCTCGCTCCCCTCGTCTCCCGTCGTCCTCTCGGCACGGTCAACCGCAGCACCCCGCTCCCCTGGCTCGACAGAGCATCTGGGAGCTCAAGAGGTGCTCTCACTGACGCTCCTGGCCCGACAGATCTCGCCTTCAGCGTCAACCCGGTCGAACTCACGCTCCCTGCGCCCACCATGGACGCCTTCCCCGCCCAGATCCCGCAGGCCTACAACGCCCCGTACGTGCCGCTAGCACTCCGATAGGGTGGTTGAGCACGCTAGTGCACTCGCCAGCGCGCACTGAGTCCTGACTGACCCGCATCTCGACTCCCCTCCCCGCTCCCGCTCGATCCCTTGCCTCGCCTCGCCTCGTCCGCCAGGTCCATGATCGGGCCCGGCGGTGAAGCACCCAAGCGCGCCCACCTCTACATCGGCAACCTCTCGCCCCGCGTCACAGAGTACATGCTCCAGGAAATCTTCTCGGTCGCAGGTCCGTCTCCCTCCCTCTGCTTCTTCCCCTTTCTTTGTTTGCGCTCAATCGAGCCTGACCTCCCTTCTCCTCACAGGTCCCGTCCTCGGCGTCAAGATCATTCCCGACCGCTCCTTCCAGCACGGCGGCATCAACTACGGGTGCGACCTTCCGTTCCCCGGTACCGCTCGGGACAGCGCCTGACCTCTCGAGCACACTACACAGCTTTGTCGAGTACCACGAGATGCGCTCGGCCGAGACGGCGCTCCAGACGCTCAACGGCCGCCGCATCTTCGACATGGAGGTGCGCGTCAACTGGGCGTACCAAAACACCAACGCGCAGAAGGAGGACCTCACGAACCACTTCCACCTCTTCTGCGGCGACCTCTCGCCCGAGGTCAACGACTCGGTCCTCCAAAAGGCCTTCATGGCCTTTGGCTCGCTCTCGGACGCGCGCGTCATGTGGGACATGAACACGGGCAAGAGCCGCGGGTACGGCTTCCTCGCCTTCCGCGACCGCACCGACGCAGAGCAGGCCATCCAGACCATGAACGGCGAGTGGCTCGGCAGCCGCGCCATCCGCGTCAACTGGGCAAACCAGAAGAACAACTCGGGCGGCGGAGGCGGCGGTGGAGGACCGGGCGGCAGCGGCATGTCGGGCTCGATGGGCGGCGGCAGCGGCTACGGCGGGCCTCCCTCTTCCGTGCGTCTCGATCTCTCGTCTTCGCTCAACGAGCGTGGCTCTGTCACTGCGTCTTTGTCTGCCTCAACGACTTCGAGGCTGTCGAGTAGACCTTCCTAACCTCGGCTTCCGCTCTCCCGCAGTACGAGGCCGTCCTTGCGCAGGCGCCCGCGTTCAACACGACCATCTACGTCGGCAACCTCGTGCCCTACGCGACGCAGGCCGACCTCATCCCGCTCTTCCAGGGCTTTGGCTACATTGTCGAGATCCGCATGCAGGCCGACCGCGGCTTTGCGTTTGTCAAGCTCGACTCGCACGAAAACGCCGCCAACGCCATCGTCAACCTCAACGGCGCCATGGTCCACGGCCGCGGCCTCAAGTGCTCCTGGGGCAAGGACCGCGAGGGCGGCGCGGGCGGGCCCGCCGGCATGGGCGGCGCGCCCCCCGGCCAGGGCTTTGGCATGTACGCCCCGCCGCAGTCGTTTGCGCAGCCGTACGCGCCCGCGCCTGCGCCCGGCGCCGCACCCGCACCCGCACCGGCCGCCGCGGCCGCCGCCGCGGCAGACCCGGCCATGGCGCAGTGGCAGGCGCAGTATGGCGCGCAGTGGCAGGCGTACGTCCAGCAGCAGCAGGCGATGGCCCAGCAGCAGGGCGCACCGCCGCAGGGCGCACCCGCAGCGCCGCAGTAGAATGCCAGCGCTTCTCTACTTTCCAAAATCTCGGTCTCGGTTCTCGTCTTCTCCCCAAGGTCATACCCGCATGAGTTTCTTCCTTCTACGTTCTCGGGGCCCCTTTTCCTCGTCACCTAGCCTCTCTCTCTCTCTTCCCTACGTCGAATTCGATTCCCCGTTTCGCCTTTTTTGGGTTTCTCCTCTCCCTCTCATCTACCCTACAAAGCATGGTCTCTTGCGCCTCTGCTCCTACGTTATACAGACTCTTTCTCCCCTCACACCCATGGTGCTTTCCCCTCTTGACCTCCTTTGGATCTCCTCTCTCAAACCATATCACCCTTACCTCGTTACATGCAACGCATCGGCTCTCCATTCTGCTTTTCCTCCGTTCTCGTCCTCTGCATCGGTCATAGACTCTCGAGAGGCTTCGTTGTGCACAGGGAGTCTTGCACCGTGGAGACATTGGGTTCGCACCCTCTTCACCGCCTGCCAAACAGCCCAAAGCCCCACCCACGCTTGGCCGGCTGCGGCTCCTCTTTTTCCTCCTCCTCTTCCGCCTCGTCGTCCTGCTGCATCGCCTCCCCTGCTGCTCCAGCCGCAGCAGTTGCAGCAGCAACAGCGTTGGCGCTGTCGGAGGAAGCGAGCCCGGCGCGCGCGGCGATCGCATCGAGGTCGAACGCGGCGACATAGTTGTACGCGACGTCGTAGAACGGCACCTTCCTCTCCTTCTTCTTCTCCTCCTGTCCCTGCTCCGGCTCGTCGAGCGACAGCGCGCCGACGTCGACGGACGAGGAAGCGGCGGGCTCGCCGCCCGTCGTGTCGAACCACGCGTCACCGACCTGCTTCTCGTCCGCGTCGAGCTCAGCTTCGAGCGCGGCGAACGTGTGCTCCTCGAGCGGGAGGACCGGGTCGACCAGGTCCTCCTCGCCGTCGTCGTGCTCGTCCGACGCCGAGGGCGCGAACGCCTCGGCGAGGGTCTGCGCGACTTGCCGCGCTTCGCGGACGTAGAGCTTCGCGCGCGAGAGGAGCGAGAGGGACGAGGGGAAGGACGAGGCGAGGGCGTAGGCGCGCGAGAGGAACTTGCACCTGCGGGCCATCAAGTTCGGCAAAAGTCAGCTCGACTTTCGAGGTGGGCAGACGATGACACGGGACACACCGGTGCGCGCGCACGAGCGCGATGCGCGCCTCGATGCGCGTCGCGAGCTCGTCGTCCTGCTCGACGGCCTCGAGGTCGCGCATCGCCTCGAGACTCAGCAGGACCGTGTCGTAGACCTTGACGATGCCCGGGTATGCCTTTGCGCGGAGTCGGCGCAGCTTGCCCTCGAGCACCGCAGGGTCGCGCGACTGGGTCTGCGAGACGTACGCGGCTTCGGTCGCGCGCAGCTTGTGCTCGCGAGAGGCGAGCTTGGAGAGCGACGACGCGATGAGGTGCAGGTCGCGCTTAGTGCGGACCGAGAGGAGGTGATACTGGATGTACGAGTGGAAGAGCGAGAGAGGGCGCGAGGTCGCTTCGAAGCGCGCCGTGTTTCCTTTGGCGAGCGCGATCTGCGCCACACAACCGTGTCAGCGGAAGTCGCATGCTGACAGACCGTGACTACGCACCTGATCGTCCTCGACGAGCTGGTGCGCGACAGCCTCGGCATCGCTGAGAACGAGCAGCGCCTTGTCGTATGAGCCCATCCTGCGCGCACCGAGCACCTCCTTCTTCGGCGCATCCTCGGCCTTCTTCTTGCCCTGAGCGCCCTCGCCTCCCTTCTTCTTCAGGCTCTGCGCCTCGTCCGCGCGCAGGCTCGCGAGCGCCTCCTGCACCTTGATGGCCGGGCCGACGAGCTCGGCGTTGCGCACAGGGACGACCTCGCCGCGCCAGCGGATCTCGACCGACTCCTTCTTGCCCGCGCGGCCCTCGGCATCGAGGCGCGCCGCAAGGTCGCTCCAAGCGGGCACGACGGCGCCGAGCTCGCTGGCGGCAACATCGCGCGCGATGGCGCCCACGCCGGCAGAAGTGTCCTTGCCGAGGCGGTACGCGCAGAAGCGCAGCATTGGCTCGACCTCGTCCATGACCTCGTTCGCGAGCGCCTCGTCGGTCGCGCTCGCGGCCGTGCCTGCGAGGTGCTCGAGCACGGCGTAGGCGCAGCTGAGCGCGCGGAGGCCGTCGGCGTGCTTGCCGCGCTCAAAGGCGAGCGCGCCGCTCTGCACGAGGGCGTAAGCCTGGATCTGCGCGGTGTGCGAGGCAGAGAGGCGGGACGAGAGAGCCGGGTCCTGCGAAAGCGCGACGAGGGCGGCAGCGTGCGAGGAAGCCTTGGAGAGGCGCTTGGCGAAGTGGTGCTTGGTCGAGGGAGGGGCGGCAGGGTCATCGAGGGTGCTCTTGAGAAGCTGGGACTGGGCCCAGCAGCGCTCTGCATCAAACAGGACAATCTGAAGGTGCCTGTGCGCGCGAGCAAGTGTCAGCAGGTGAGCATGCGGACCGCGAGGAGAGGCGCGCACCTGTCGCTGGTGACCTGGTCCGCCTGCACAGGTTTGCCCTGGTACTTGCGCGACTTGCCCTGCGTCTGCGAGAGCCCGGCTGCCTTGCGCAGGTGGTGCACCTTGGCGACACAGTGCGATCTGGACACGCAACGTCAGTGCGAGCTGCAAGCTTTACCACAGGCACACGAGACACACTTGTAGCGAGCAAAGTCCTGATGCCTCAGTCCGTACGTCGAGCGCGCGTTCGACACGAGCTTGAGGACTGCCGACGAGGTGATGAGGGTCAGCGACGGCCAGGTAAGCTTGCGGGAGCGTGGGCTGGAGCGTACGCGGGAACTCGAGCTGTGCCTGAAATTCTGCCATTCTGACGTCTCCTCCTGCGGCGGAGATGAAAAGCAAGGGAAGCGGATGCTGGACAACCCCTCGACGGCGACCGCTTTCGGGTTATCCAACTCGGACGCATCTAACGGCGCTTTCTGCTGCTCTGTACAATCACAATGATTCCCTCCCGCTGACGGCTGCAGGTCGACGGTCGTACAGATTGCAGGCAGGGCGAGCAGGGGACTCTCAAGGCTAAAGAACAGAAGGAACGGGCGGTAAAGTCACGAGTCCTCAACCGGGTCGTCGCCCCCATCGTCCTCGTCCTGGTCGGAAGCAGGCGGTGAGGCGTCTGCATCGCAATGGAGGGCTGGGTCGTGCTGCGGGAGAAGTCATGCGTTTGGCGCCACTGTTGATGGCGCAGAAAAGACGGAAAGCGGACGCACGGACGCCACAATGCACCACGTTGTTCCCGATCGCATTCCAGGCAGAGGTGCGGGACCGAAGGCGGCGCGAATGATCAGCGTCGAGAGCTTGATCCAAAGCAGGGCGTGGACACCTAGTGCTCCAAGAAGGAGGTCATCAGGTCTGAGTCGCAGCATGGGCACGTCATTCAACTGTTCAAAGTATAGGCTGGCAACTGTGACCGTCTGAATAGAAACGGGGAGCGCCCGGAGGAAGCTGCGGAGCGCGACAGGCGAAACAACGTCGGGTGCGACCAGGCCCGCAGCGTATTCGAGCCTGGGCACTGCGCGAAGGATGCGGAGCGCGTTCAGCTCCGGAAGGATATTGACGAGGTGCGCAAAGCAGCCCTGCAGGGCATCGGCAGCCATCGAAAGCTTGAGCTCCTGAAGCTGAGGGAACGATGCCAAGAGGTCGAAGAAGACTCCCGCGTGGGAACCCCCGAGGTCGACTTTTCTGATGGTATTGACGGCGAGCACATCTTGGAAGATGTCGAAGAGGCCGCGGCGAGGGCTGGCGTCGCCAAGCACGTACACTTGAAGCGAGAGATGCTCGACTGGGACGCGCTGCTCGAGATCGATAGGGCTGAGGATCAGGTCGGAAGGGCTTGCATCAAAGAAAACCGCCCCGAAGCTGAGTCTGCGAAGTTTCTGGTGGCGGGCGAGTTGTTCGGCGAGGCGTCGCGTGTCGAGCGGTCCGTCATACACAACCACGCAGTCGAGGCTGGAGAGGGTGGCAGCATACGGCATCTCGCCGATCACGTCGAGCACGTCGAAACTCGGCAGGTCGGGGGCGATTTGCAGGGTGCGGAGGTTTGTGCCGCAGCTTTCAAGAAGCTCGACAACATTGGGCTCGAACCGCTCACTGAAGAATATATGCGAGAGCAGGTCCCCAACCACACCATGATCTTCTTGCTCGGCAGCGTCAGGCTTGGATAAGCTGATCACGAGATGGTGCACGAGAGCAAGCACTCCTTTGTTGGCGAGGACGTGCTGGAGGAGCGCTTCGTCTTGGCCTTGCTTGACGACAAGCATGCTCCAGGCGAGGTGCTGCGCCATACCTAGCCAAGCGCGGCATACGAGCGAGAGTCGGGCGCCCATCTCGATGCGTTCGCGCTGCGAGTCGATCATATGGGCGAGGTGGTCGAAGACGAGGCGGACGAGCTCGAGCGGGAGCGGCGGAACGGGCATGGCGTCTGAACCGAGTGGCTGTGGAAATGCTCGACCTGGTCAGTGTCTTCGCGGATCCCTCCGCAGCGTTGTGGGCGAAGCAGACCCACCGACTGATGAAGCAAGCGAGCAGGAGCAGCGGGCTAACGACGACTCGCGGGACTCGGAGAAGGCACTCGACAAACTCGTGGGACTCTCTTGTGGCAGTTCGTCAGCAACTGCAAGCAGTCAAGCGAGACGAGCGTGATTGTTCGGGTCGAAGCCGGACGAACCGTTCCTTGTTCTCCTCGCCTGCGCTCGTCTTGCTGCTACGGTCCCGCTGATGCGCGCGAGCACTTGCAATCCGTCTGATCGCGCGGGCGAGCCGAAGCTCGACGCTCGCTCGGGCCTTTACGCACGACCTTTGTGCTCAACGCCGACGTAAAGAACAAGTCGACACGGCAACACACCGCTGCTCGTGGTCTTGACGCTTGCACCGTCAGCTTGCTAGCCTCTGTTCGTCGAGATGCTACTGCCGTCTCACTCAGCTGCGGGCGGGACTACATTCCGCTCCGCAAGGACCGCCGTCTCCTCATTCTTGTGAGACCAGCTTCCTGGCCCAACACATGCGCGTGCAGCCTCCGCGACCAGATTTACTTCTTGGCGTCTGTAGCTGGGCCCGGATGCGTGCGCTCTTTCATCTGCCTCAAATTGCTTAGATCGCCGCGCGTGCATCGTCCGTGGAAGGGTTCACTGTTCGGCTCCCCGCTTTCACCGCTACAGATACAGCGGTACGCGGTGCTACTGGTGTGCAATAGAGCACATGCCCTCTTCCAGGACAAGGCAAGGCCAGTTGGCCGCAGGTGGGCCAGCAAGCGTCAGAAGATTGTTCGATTCAACTGTTTGAAAGCCGGACTTTCTCGTGAGGAACGCTAGACAGCGTCTCGAGAAGTTGCTTGCAAAGGTTTGGCGTGGGCGCAGACAGAGCAATGACCAAGGTTAACTGTACAAAAGGATTCTGCGGCTAAACAAGGCTCAGTCCTGCAGCCACCCCTCCTGCCTCGCACGTTCAAGCGCCGCATCCCAGCCCTTCTCGCCCTCCGGCTTGACGAGGTCCTTGCACGACTCGACGTTCTCGCCCTCGAGCTGCGCGTACAGGTGCGGGAAGACTGCATCGAGGCGAGTCAGTCTTCTTCGCCTCACAAGACGAGCCACGAAGAGGAGCACGCACGCTCGCCACTTGACGTAGGCTCCCACTTGACGATCTTCCAGCTGCTCAGGCGCTCGGCGTCCATCTTGAGCAGAACGACGACGGGGTCGTCCTTGAAGAAGCGGTTGAGCGTGCCAGCGAGCTGGCTCGCCGTCGACATATGGATGAAGCCATCCTGCGCCGATGGAGTGGGACATCTCAGCTCGTGGCAGGGCAAGAGTTGAAGCAGAGGGCAGACCTTGGCGTCGAGCTCCGAGAGGACAAAGGTGTGCGAGGCGGGGATGGGCACGGGGAAGGTGTACCTGCTCGGCAGGGCCGATCAGCGCGTGTTCGGCTCGACAGATGGTATGACGGACCGCGGGTTGACGCTAGAGTGCGGCACGATCTTGTAGAAGTACTTGGGAGCAGGAGCGCCCGAGCCTGCGTTGCCCGTCTTTCCGGACATGACGGAGTTGATCAAGCGGCGAAGCATGCGCGGGTCAAGGGCGACAATTGAGCGAGTGCAGAAGCTTGTGAGTTGCTCGGAGCGTCTTGAGCGCTGCCGAAAGCGACGCGGCTGAATGTGGAGAGAGCCAGAAGTGGGGAGACGCTGCTCTCGCTCGTCCAGCTCCGCCTCGTCTCTCTTGAGGCTAGGACGAGTGCCAGAGCGACAATGGTGCAGCTCAACAAGACGTTCGATCAGCTGTCTCTGTGCGCAGAGTCGTGGTCCCCCTTGCCGTGTCTTCATCAGTGCTAACGCTTTGACTACAGGAACGAGCGCGCGGCCGCGTCGGGTGGGCGCAGCGCGGCCGCAAAAAGTGTTTCCAAATCTCGCTCTACCGTCTCGGAGTCGTCCCTGCCCGTTTCGACGGCACAGCTCCTCACCGTCCTCTCGCGACTCTTCTCTCCCCTCCGCAACTCGCCCACTTTCGCCTATACGCTCCAGCATGTCAAGGGTCTGCTCTACAACAAAGAGTACCTCGCCGCATTCGGCACCGACTCGGACGAAGGCGAGCGCTGGCGCGAAGTCTACGCCGCGCGATGGGTACCCGCCCGCGCGGCCATGTACGAGCGCATCCTGCGCGAATGCACAGTCGCTGAGGCGCTGCAGTGGGTCGAAGCGCCAGGCGCGCGCGAGCTCAGCGAGCGCGAGGAGCTTGAGCGGGAGCGGGAACGCGCAAGGAGGAGGCGGCAGGCTAGGCTCGAGGGGAGACCTGTCGAGGACGAGGCAGATACGCCCGCGGCAAAGGACGCGTCGAGGGACTCTGATACGGTCGACGTCGTCATGATTGGCGCAGGGGCGGGCAGCGAGGTTGTCGCGCTCGGCGCGATCCTCGGAGATGTCGCGACAACAGATGCGGCGAGGGCAAAGCGGCCGCGGGTCCGTGTCAAGGCAGTCGACCAAGGTTCCTGGGGCGAGCTGCTGGCCAAGATGGAGGCGGGTCTGCAGGAGGACTGGCCAAGTCTCGCCCAGGACGAGCAGAGCAGCGGCGGCTTCGACGTCGCCTTTGTCAAGGGCGACATCCTGTCGACCGCACCTTCGCCTTCCACCTCCGCGGCGTCTCTTCCCGCAGACGATGGTGCCGATCTCGCGCAATATCTCGGCATCGACTTTGCCTCCCCCTCTCTTCGCCTCATCACCATCTGCTTCACCATCACTGAGCTCCTCCTTCAGTCGCGCCTCTCGACCCTCCGCCTCCTCTCGCACCTCTCGTGCTCCGCCCCTCGCGGCGCGCTCCTCCTCGTCGTCGAGAGCGCGAGCCTCGCGCTCATCCCGCTCGGCAAAGAGGGCCGGACGTACCCGCTCGGGCAGCTGCTCGACCATGCGCTGTGCGGTACAGACGACGAAAAGGGCGAGTGGGAGATCGTGCGGAGCGAGGACGCCAAGTGGTACCGCATGCCCGAGGGGGCGGAGGAGGTCTACAATGGCGGGGGGAAGGGTGCGCACGTCAAGCTGGAGAACTCGCGCGTCGTGCTGCGGCTGTACAAGAAGCGGTGACAGGTGAACGTGTTGCATTCAACCTCGGCCTTCTCGGCCGGCCGGCTCTTCGGTTGTTCTGCGGAATAGTGTGAGGTCAAGCAAGGAAGTACGCGCTTGCAAGGCCAGGATGCTTCCTTCTGCTGTCTACTGCTGAATGCGGCTTCTTGCCGAAGAGGCTGCTTCTCTCCATAAAGCTCAAGATGGCTGCGAGGTGTCGCTTAGGGTCTTTTCGCCTTCTAGATCAGTGGAGCAGCGAAGCGAGCTCGTACGCTGCGAAGAACAGCTGTGATCAGCACATTTCTTGACCACCGTTCGGACGAGGACGAAGCGCAAGCTCCCTATGAGCGCAAGGAGCAGGACCGAGCCGGAGAAGATAAAGAAAGTGGAACGCCTTCGAAGCCTTCCGCGCCAAGCGAAGCGGGCTCCTGCTCTTCGTGTCGCGAGCCCATCAGTAGCTCCGGACAGCAGCTCTCATAGAGAAATGAGTGCACTTCAGCGCAGCTTCGGCGAAAGACTCAAACGATCGAGCAGCGCGAGCGGCCGCTGAGCGGCGGAAGTGGCGGCAATGCAAGGACGCGCTCTTTCGACCACGAGCCTGAGAAGCGTCGCAGCCTCACGTGAGCTTCGCGCCGCGCTGCAGACGCTTTATGAGGTGAGGCTCGGCAAAGCGCAAACGGCCTTCAAGAGGTTGAAACCGAGGCAGGAAGTGACGGTTAACGGCAGGCAGGTCTTTACAGTCGTGATTCTTGGCGATACAGTCTGTGCGTACGGTGTTGAAGCGCTCTACATGGTGCTGACAGCACCGTCGGGCTCTGTCGAGCGAACCGACAAGAACGCGTCATCCGAGGTGGGGGAGGGTGAGAGCGTCAGTCAGCGATTGCGGAACGGCTTAGCTACGAATCAGAGAGGTGCGCACCGATGTACTTGACGCCCGGGTGCTGCTCGAACGGGATATCGTCAGCCGCAGGACCGTGGCCGAGATCGGGAGGGAGACGCACCTGCTCCAGTTCCGACTTGAGGTCCTCGCTGAACGAGCCTGCAAAGCCGCGCATGACCTGCCCGCACCCTCACGTCAACCTCCCTCGTGCTATTGAGAGCCTGCGCGCAGCGCACCTTGCTGTCGTAGTGGTGCTTGATGTTGCCGCCGGAACCCTCGACCTTGGAGGCGAGGTCCGAGATGGCGTCGGCCGAGGCGTGCGGGCCGTCCGACTCGGGCTTGAAGACGACGATGTAGCTGTTCGACATGATGTGCGGTGATGGAGGAGGGGAAGGACCGGCAGGTCAGGTGGGGCGCACGCGACGAGGCGACATCAGGGGAGGAGAGGCTGCTTCTCGCTTCCGCCTGCGCCGGATTGCACGGGACAGCGTTGCACAGAGGACACACAGGCCGAGACAGGAATCAGGAGAAGTCATCAATTTTAAATCCGCTGCCGTTCACTTCCTCTGCACCTTCTGCCCTGCGAGATCTCCTCGGAATTTCGCCACGTCAAGACCAGACCGCCGTCAACGACCGTGTATCCTGCACGACAAGGCTCGTAGTTAGCATGCGAGGCTCGAAGAAGCGACAGAAACGCTGTGGACGGCAATCCGGAGACGGTGTCCGATGTGTAGGGTCAGAGCGGCGAGCGATTCATGTTTCCTCTCAGCCCATCCAGGCTCAGCGAGGTGTGCACCAGAAACAGGGTGCGTCGGTTCATCCGTAGAACATGGGCAAAGAAGAGAAGGGACGACGTGCGAGGTCAGAGAGCTGCGACACTAGGCCGTGACAACCCAATGACAGCATTGTAGCGGTAACGCCGAGCCGGGAATCACAAGAAGACAAAATCAGCCAGGCGACAGCAAGCTTTGTACCGTAGCATCGACACAAAATGTCGAGTCTGTCGAGCCGCACGGGCCGAGCTAGCTGGGTCGTCGCGAGTCAGCCTTGCAGGCACATACGAAATCGCGTCTTGTACCTAGCCGGCGAGCGATCGTCGGGGAGCAGATCCACGATCCGCGTTCCAACACACCGAATCTCGTGCGCAACGGTGCTGTGCGCCTAGCGAAGAAGCGAATCAATCACGACGAACAGCGACTCCACCCTGCGGAAGCCTTGTAGCAGTCCCACAGTCATTGACGGAGGCCCGAGCAGCGTACTTCCTCTCGCAAACAGAGTGAAAGAGCCGCCGGTCAGCGAGTCTGCGCGTGAGACGAGAGAGAAGTCAGTGCGTGTTCGAGGCCTCATTCCGCTCGTTGCGCCTCAGCGCCACTCGATAGAGCGGCGTTCTGGAGTATCTTCAAGCCCGTGAGGATCCGGTAATACATGCTAATTGAAAGCATCCTAGGCGCTCGGGAGCGATTATGACGAGACAACTCACCGAATTTGACCAGGCCAAGGCCTTTGACCATCGCAAAGAGTGCGACGACCTTGCTGCTCTCGAGCAGAACGACAGTTCGCAGCACATGTCCGAGGACAGCAGAGTCCGTCCCAATGCGCTGCGGTTCGGCGATTAGCACGGGCCAGGCGAGAGTCGTGAGTGGCAAGCGAGAGGGGACGAGACGCACTACATGCGCAAGCTCGACAGCACCGCGCAACGCGCGATTGACGCAGCTGCTGTTGTACTTCCGCTTCATATCGCAGGCTTGCGAACCACCTCGTCCCAGACGAAGGGGAAGGGCGATTGATCAAGCATGTGGACAACCTCGACGACAGGCAAGTCGTGCTCGGAATAGCCGCGCACGCGCTGGGTACTGGGAACGACGCAGAGCTTCTTGTCGTCCTCGTTCAGCAAGCTATAGCACTTTCTGACGACCCGGAAGTAGCCTCCGACGAGCTGGTTGTGGCGGTGGACACGTTTCCGAAGCTCGCGCACGATGGTCTCGACGGGGACGTAGGGCCCGACAGAGCTGGGATTGCCACTGCGGCGGTCCACAACCGCAGCGGCCATGGCGCAGGATGCGACGGGAGGGGCGAGAGACGGCGATTCGGGCTCGGCTTCGACGCGGAGACGTTGCGAGCGCGCTGCTGCCGTTTTCGTCCGCCGCGCTCTCGCTCACTTGGCTTGGAAGCAGCGCTTGCACAGGCTCACCAGCGTTGAAAACGCCGCGTCTGGCTGCGGGCACTCGAATGAGCGCCGCCGTCACGCCGCTGCTCGCGGGAGCGGGTGCAGGCGTAGGCGTCCTCGGCCCGCTCGACCGCCTGCGCGACTACTGGACCGCGCTGGCCGCCCTGGTCGGGTTGACGCTGCTCGGTGCGTTCTTTCACCCGTTGATCGGGCTCTCGGACGACGAGGGACGCGCGCGTACTCGCGTGCAGGCGACGAGTCGAGGGGCGGGCAAAGCTCGTCGTGCGCGGCGGCACCGGTAGCCGGGCGTGCACAGATGGCAGTGCTGCAGTCGAGCACACTGTCGCACTCGGCGGCGAGCCCGGCGCGCGCTCAGAGAGCCGCGTTGACTTAGTGCAGCTGCCTCCTTGGTCTCCCGGCGCTAACCCTTGCCCTCGCTTTGCGGGTCTTTGTGCAGCTTACCTGACCAACCCGGGCCCGGCTTCGTTTCGTACGCACGTCACCTCGCTGTCCTTCCACGCCCACCTCCGCCGCTGCGACTCGTCGAGCCCGGCACGATCGCCTGCCTCGGCTCCGTCGTCTTCTGCGCAACCGGGCGCAGCAGGCGTACAGGCCGGCCAGGCGAACGGCAAGGACGTCGGCTCGCATGGCAACGGCCATCACGGCAAGCGCCGCGGCGCTTCCGGCCTTGCTGCGAGCGACTCGCGCAGCGCCGCGAGCCGTCGAGGAGGGCCGCCAGACCGCCATGTCCTGTCGTTCTCGAACCGCATCAGCCTATCTATCAAGACTCATACGTACAATTATGCTTCCTACCATCTCTTCAGCACCGTCTACGTCCCCTCGTCTCGCCCCGCCTCGTCCACTGCGGGCGTCAAGAAGCAGCAGCAGCTCCAGGCGCAGCGCAAGCATCCGGAGCTGAGCGCCCTTCTCGGTCTCGGCGGCGAGCTGTGGCTCGGCGTATTTGGGAACTGGTACTCCCTCCGCTTGTGGGCGAGTGACAACCTCGACGAGCACGAGCGTCGTGGGCGTCTCGAGCAGGGCGTCAAGGAGATGAGCGTGGAAGACGATGAGCATGGTGCGCAGCACCGCATGTTCGCGACCGGTCGACATCCGCTCATGATGTCTTCGCAGATTCGGATCACCCGACGTACTCCGCCGGCGGTTCGACCAATGCAACCGTCTCCGGCGCATCCACTCCGGCCTCTGTCCCTCTTTCGCACACCTCCTCCACCTCAGTCGACCATCGCAACGTCTCACCACTCACATCGAACTCCGAAACCGCCCCGCCTCCCTCCCCGACCTCGAAATCAGCCCTCGCCTCATCCCGCCTCTCGAAGCGCGTCTTCCGCGCAGGGCAGCGCCGCTCGAGCCCCACCAGCCTCACGCGCCTGAAGAACAAGGCCGAGCATGCCGCGCGAGAGGCCGCCGAGGCAGAGCGCGCCGCGGCGGATGAGGCAGGCGCCGGTGGTGGCGTAGGCGCGAAGGGCGGACTCGGTGCAGGTCCGCCGGTCGCTGCCGGGGACGGCTTCAAGGGTTTGACTGGGTCCGCGGCGTCGGATCCGATCCTCGTCGAGCTGCAGGCGCAGCTGGACGAGCTGCGCGCGTCGGCCGCCGAGACGGAGCAGCGGCTGCAGGACGAGCTCGAGGTGCTGCGCGGCAAGAAGCGCGACGAGGACGCGTTCCGCGCCGAGCTCAAGGCCAAGACCAAGAGTCTCGAGGAGGCGAAGCGCCTTGCCGAGGCGAGTCGCTCCGAGGCGGAGAAGGAGCTCAACGAGCGCAGGAGCGTCATCAAGGAGGCGCAGGCGCGCGTCGACAAGCTGCGCGACGAGATCCGCGCACTCGAGCGCAAGGGTCTCGAGGCCGTTGAGCGCAAGGAGAAGAAGAAGCGCGAGCGCAAGGAGCGCGAAAAGAAGCTCCGCGACGATGTCATCAAGAAGCGCGACGAGCTGAAGGACAAGGAGAAGGCGCTCGACGAGGTGCTGCAGAAGGTGGGCGAGATGGAGCGTAAGCTCGAGGTGCGCCGCGCGCTGCTCGCCGGCCGCCGCACCGAGCTGGCGCAGATGGGCTTTGCAGGAGGGCGCGGCGTCGGCGGTCCCGTCGGCGGCATGTACAGTATGGCTCCGCCGCACCTGGTCCCCGCGACCGCTACTCTCGGCGGGGTCGGCGCCGTCGCCAACGCTTTCGCTGCACCCTTCGGCGGTGGCGCCTATGGCCGTCGCAACTACCCCTATGTCCACCCGCTCTCCGCCAACAACTCGCGTCCGACTAGTATCCGATCGGGCCACTTCGACCCGCACACGGGCGCCTTCCAGTCTGCGCCGTCCTCGCCTACCCTCGCTGCCATGGAAGACCCATCGCCGTACGGCGCCGGCGCCGACGCTTCGGGCTGGCCGACGTCGTTTCCCGCCGCCCCGAACGGCGGCGCCAATGCGCTCCCGCAGACCGGCTTTCTCGAGCATCGCATGCAACACCGCGCTGCTCATGCTCAGACTGGCGACGACTCTGCGTCGCACTTCCTTCCGTTCGGGTTCGACGGCCTCGCGCCCGTCAACGAGCCGTCGCCGCCGCCCCGCTCCGCGCGCGCAGGGTCCCTCACCGGCTCGCTCGACGA
The DNA here is from genome assembly GCF_050403205.1 of Rhodotorula paludigena. Classification (NCBI taxonomy): domain Eukaryota; kingdom Fungi; phylum Basidiomycota; class Microbotryomycetes; order Sporidiobolales; family Sporidiobolaceae; genus Rhodotorula; species Rhodotorula paludigena. The sequence continues at coordinate 56,302 of NW_027481406.1, read as the reverse complement.
CTCATCGCCCGGAGGCCACGCATCGAAACCCCGCACTCTCGCGCTGCCACTGCAGTACCTCGACTCGGGTTTGCTAGCCGGCGGGACCGAGTCGCCCGGTCTCGACGGTCCGTTGAGTCCGATGACGCCGCATCAAGCGAGCTTGATCCCGAGCCAGCTCTTCCACATGCTCGACGACGACGACGACGACGACGGCCTCTTTGTCGTGCCCGACTCGCCGACGTTGCGCGCTGGCGTCGGCCTCGCCGACGGCGACTGGGAGGGTCTTGGATTGGACGTGAATGAGCTGGGCGGGTCCAGGCGGCAGAGCAAGGAGGTTGAAGCGGACCAGGATCAGGCGTCGCCCGACTCCGGTGCCGGCCACGAGGAGGTCGAGTCGCAGGAGCAGGAGATCCTCGCCGATCAGCCGCAGTCTCCCGCGGTTGTGTCGCCGCGCAGCGATTCCTTCCCGCACGCCGCCGCCATCGGCTCGACCACGACTTCGCCCATCGGCCCGCCGCCCTCGTCGCCGTTTTCGCCCTGGGCTGCCGAGCCGACCGCCCCTTCGTCGGCTACGCCCTCGCCTGCCATGACGCCCGCTAGCATCGCTTTCGACCTCGGCGCCAACAAGGGCTTGTCGGCTGCTCCCGGTAGTCAGGGTCTCCACCGCCTCTCGCCCTCGCAGGACCTCGCCGACGATCTGCCGCGCGCCGGACTCTCGCTCAACCCGGGAGCCAAGGCGTTCGCTTTCCCCTTCGCGCCGTCCGCGGCGGCGGCCGTCGGCAGCGCGACGCACACCCGCACGACGTCCGTCCCTTCGCCGCCGTCCATCGCCGCCGCTGTGCGCGCGTCCCGCTCCGGAACCGCGTCGTCCTTCCCTGGCTCGTCGCTGCCCTCGCCAACTGCAGGCTCGCACTCGCCCGTCGCGCCCACGGCGCCGTCGTCGTACGCCCTCTCGCCGCCCGCCAAGTCGCGCATGGAGTTTGCCCGCACGACGGTCGGGACCGATGCTGCGCCGCTCTCGGCGCGTCTCTCGCCCGGCTTCGACTGGCCCAAGTCGACGAGCTCGCCCGTCTTTACTGCACCCGTCGTCGCTCCCGTCGCCGACGGCAAGGTGAGCACGCCAGGCGTGGCAACCGCGGTCGCGTTCAACCCGTTCGACGAGGAGGACGAGCTGCTTGGTCCGCTGAAGATGTGAGGGGTCGTAGCCGTCTGCGCGCACGCGATGCGCTGGCAAATTCGAAGTGCTTCCTGCTCATCTCGTTAAGCGAGGTCGCGTTGCGGTAGCGGGGGAAAGAGAGAGCAGCGTGAGTTGTGCCGAAAGTTACGTCGTTTGTCGGCCGGTCGCGTCCGCAGACTATCTCGTCGGGCCAAAGTATCGACCAGTTTGCGAAATTTTGGAAACCGAGTTGAGAATATTACAAGGTCAGCAGTCTCGTTCCGACATTGGCGCACTACGAGGCTACGGACGAAAAGTCCACATGCATGGGCTGACGCTGGGGAGAAGATGCCTCCGGAATCAACTCAAGTGCTTTTGCTTCTCAGGTTCAGTCGGCGGTGCAGATTAGAGAGACTTGCTCGTTTGCGATGTCAGATTGTCGAGATTCTTCGCGTCTGAACGGGAAGCCCCGGGCAGAAGAAGAGTAGCACACGAATCATGTGCGTCGCGACTGAGGGCGAGCAAAGTAGGCTTGCGACCTGCAAGCACGGCTTCGTGAAGATCGAAGAGAGCTGCCGCGGGAAAGCAGCCTGAGTCAGTCGAGAAAACACCGCCAAAGGAGTGCCGGGAAGGACGGTACAGAGGCACTGGATGAAGCGCAGCCTGGCCCGACGATTCGCAGCATCCCGCTCCATTCGCGCAGTCTCGCCCTGTTGGTCCACACGACGGGACCACTCGCGATACGCGGCGTGGTCGCGCCGATGATCCCGCAGCAGTTGCTGCCACTGGACCGGTTCGAGGACCGAATAGAGCTGTGCAAGTTCGACGTTCCACGCCTTGACGTTGCCGTCAATCGCCGCTTGCCTGACTTCCCACTCGATTGCGGGAGGGACGAGTCGAGGCCAACTTAACGGCGAGAGGTGCGTAGGCGGGTCTTCGAGCCAGAGGTGTCCACTGGAAATCAGGCTCTTCTCCTTTTCCGTCAGGTCGCGCTCGAAGTCGGCATCTGCATAACAGTCAGCGACTGGTCAGCATGTACGAGTGCGAAGCATGTGAGGACGAGCTGTGCGCGCGAGCGGGGGAGGCAGCAGGACGGAAGAACGAGGACACGCACCGGTCAGCTTGCGCGCGTCTGAGTAGGTTCCGAATGGCCCAATCCGCTCGCTTTTGACTGACGAGCGCATCTCGGAGCGCTCACAGGGACGATGATGTCGAAGGTCGACAGAGGTGGGGGACGCGGAGCAGCGGAGCGAAGACGAGCGGAAGGAAGAGCAAGTGGATAGCGATTTCGGCTGGGTGTACAGCGTAGAAGTCGGTGCGATGGACTGTCAGAGTGAGCTCGAGGGTATGGGAGAATGCAGAGCCGAGGCGATGAAGGAGCGGAGGACAAGGGCATCCACCCGCGCACGATTTGGACTTCTGTTGCTTGCCCAGCTCTCCTGGAGATCTCTCGAGGCGATACTGCACAGGAACTCACGCCGCAGGGGCATCTCATCAAAGCGAAGTCTCCTTCCACGCAACTCCGCCCCCGACTGAAGAAGAACTCTACGACACGAGCACAAACAACAGGAATGTCACAATGAGCACACCAAAGACCTGTGGGCGTGCAAGCAAAGCATGAGTACGAGGAGAGCGGTGGAAGGAGAGGAGAATGACGCGCCTTCATCATGAGCCAGCGATTTGACGACACGCTCGCGTAGTATCGCAGGAGCTCACTGCACAGGCACGTGCATGTTAGTCTTTGTTTGCCACCGTCGTCGCCGGTAACAAGCGCAGCGGCGCGTCTGCCACCGCCCGCCGGCTGCACGGCAAGGGAACGAGCGGCGACTCACGACTGGGCGCCCGAGACGTTGGCGGCGATGTCCTCCGTGTCGGCGTCGATGCGCGTGACCTGCTCTCCCTGCACGGCGACCATGTGCGCGAGCTGCGAGAAGATCTGGCCCAGCTCGGCAACGGTGCTCTCGATCGTCTCGATCGCCGTGCTCCGCGACGACAGATACTGGTCGTCGCCCTGCTGCTGCGCGAGCTCCTGCTGCATGTATCCGCCCTCGGCGCTGGTGAGCTGCGAGTCGGTCGGCGCGCCGAGGTCGAGCGCGAGAAAGTCGCTGTTGGCGCCCGCGGCGGCTTTGCCCTTGCCCTTGCTTTGCGAGTCGAGAATGCTCGAGCCGCCGAGCGCGGAAGGTGGACGGTACAGGGGCGAGTCTGTTTCGTACGAGGCGGTGTAGGGGTGGGAGGAGGTCGTGCCAGAGGGTCGAGGGTAGCGCGAGGAGGGTTGTTGAGATGATGGTGGAGGGGCACCGCGGGATCGAAGGACTATGCGTGAGCGAGGTGCACCCCACACCGCGGGGTCAGCGGCAGGAGAGAGCGAGCGGGTCGGCGAGGCGAAGCTCACCGGATGGAGGAGCGTTGCGAGCGTTCGACCCGCCCGTATAGGTGAACTGCTCGGTTCGATCCCGCGACGCCTTCATGTTCTGTGATAGGCGCAACATGGTACATCAGTCGATGCCGGGACCGCGTTGTGCCGAACAGCCACATCGCGCCGCACCTGTGTTCGGATCTCCAGCACGTCCTTGAAGCCGATCGTCGTGTCGGCGAGCTTGGTCTGAAGCATGGTGACGACATTTTTGTTGTGCTCAGAGACCTGCTTGCCGCCAGCGTTCAGGTTGGACTGAGTGAAGGCTTGCAGTTGCGCAATCTGCGAGTTGAGCGCCGCGATGTCTTGCTTGATGATATAGGTGAGCTCCTGCGCGCGCGAATGATCGTTAGCAGCACAATACGAATGGAAGAGTTGCACGCGTTCGACGAAGCGCGGCGAACGCGTGAACGCACGCTAATCTCGACAGGCCGGTCGTCGAAGAGAGTCTTGCGCTTGGCGACTGCGTTCGGACGAACGCGTCAGTTTCCTCACAAAACAACGCGACCGCAGAGTCCGGCAGGCACTGTGCAGCCGTGCCCGTCCCGGTCAAAACGCGGTGCAGCGAGACGACGACTGACGCTGCGCGAGCTTCTCGAGCTTGCCCGTCGTCTGCTGGATGTCCTTCCCGATCTTGGCCGCCATCCTCGCAAACTCGCTCCGCTGCGCATTGCGCCCCTTGTTCGCTGCGCCGCCTGCGCTGCCGTTGAGGAGGGGCTGCTGCGCCTGGGCCGACGACGACCCGGCCGACGCGGCGCGGAACGCGGCCGACTCTACGGCGCTGCGAAACTCGGACGTGCGGTCGAAAAAGGGGCGCGACATGGCTCGACGTCGTCCCGGACGGGCGAGGCGGGGCGTGAGCGCGAGGGGATGACGAGAAGGCCGGGAACGGCGAGACGAGGTGCGGCGATTTGGGGACAAGGAGCGCGTCGGGTAGCGCAATCAAAGAGTCACAGAATGCAAGTACGCGCAACTCTGCGGCGTGCGAAGCGAGAGGCGAGCAAGAACCGGAGCCACAAGCCCGACAACAACGCGGGTGCGGCGCTCATCCTCTACCCTCCCTCTGAGCGTATGCCAGCAATGACAGCGCGTCTACGAAGCTCTCACAGGATCTCAGACGCGAGAAGGAACAAGTGGTATCGCGATGCAGGCACTCGAGCGAGAGAGGGGGACGGCGCTCGCGAGACTAGAGGAGTACGAGCTGGGGAATGGGAGGGCAGAGAGCACACAAGCACACAGGACTGAACGGGAGGGAAAGAGGGAGGGGCAGGCACGCGTGTTTTCGAAGGGACGGAGAACGGGAGGAGGACCTAGGTACGGGTATCACGGGCGAAAGAAGAAGGGGCGAGGTCGACACGGGCCCGGCCTAACCGTGTCGACGCAAGGCAGAGAGAGTGCACAGAACGAAGAGGGCTAGTGGGGAGGGAGGCGAGGCGTGGGGGGGAAAGGGGTATCTCATGCTGGGAGAGCGGAGGTCGACACGTCGGTGCACGCCGACCGGATGCTGCAGTCTACGTCGAGCGAGCAATGCGAAGACGGGGCGGATGCGACGGCGAGGACCCTCTAGACTTGCAGCGACTGGAAGCCCGCCTCGGGCTGCTGGTCCAGCGCAGCCTGCGGTGGGTACAGGTTGGCGTCGAGCACGCTGCGCACGTCGTCGACCGTGCCCAGGTCGGCGAGGAACGGGACGAGGTCTGTCAACTCGGTGTCGTGGCTGCGAGGAGGATCAAGGGCGCGTCAGGAGGCGGTGGTGAGGTTGAGCAAGGATGTCAAAACTGCACTCACGGGTCGTTGAACCAACTGCTAATCGGGACGGCGTTGTTCGGGTGGAAGACGTAGCTCGCGGGCGAGTTGTCGATGATGATGCACTCGCTGATCGGCCGGCCGAGTTGCGAGAGGTCCTGCGGGTCGACATCCACGTCAGTACGGCATGCAGCATCGGCCGAGCAAGGAAAGAGGGCCACCTTGACGTAGTTGCCCTTGTTGTTATAGCAGCTCTCGCGGAACAGGCGGTGCTTGACGACGCGGTGCACGTCGAGCTGGTCGAGAACGGGGTCGGCATACTTGGACAGCGACGCCGTGAATACGACGACCTCGTAGATGTCTCCCATCGCCTTGAGGAAGGCTGCAGAGGCGTCGGCGGGATCAGCCGTAGTCTGCAAACAAGCAGAGCAAGACACGCACTGTCGACGCCTGGTCGCTTAATCACGTAGACGTTGTGGAACTGGTTCTCGATCTCGACGGGCACGACATAGTCGGCTTGATGCACCATCTGCGCGTCCCGAGCGTCAGCACCGAACCGCGCACGAGCGCAAGAGGGGATCGGACGCACCTTGAAGCTCGAGTGCACGAGCGTCTCGTCGAGGTCGAGCACGAGGCACTTGCGCCCCTTAAAGTCCTCGCTCAGCTCGTCGAGCAGCGGATGGGGCAGCCCGTCCTCGCCGATCGGGATCCCGACGCCCCCGCGCGCGATCAAGCCCTGCTCCTCGTCCTCCTCCTCTTCCTCGTCCTCGTCCTCTTCGTCCTCGTCCTCCTCCTCATCCGACTCGTCCTCGTCGCTCGTCGTCTCCCCCGGCACAGCAAGGTGGATCCCGCCTCCGAGCGCCCCCGGCTCCGGCACGCTCGTGATGATCCCCTCCGTCGCGCTCGCCCCCTTCGGGTGCTTGCCACTCTTGCGCCTCCGCTGCTTCGCCGGCGCCGCAGCCTGCTCCGGCTGCTGCGGCGACTGCTGCTGCTGCACGAGCGCCGCCTGCCCCGGCGGGACGACCGCGCCGCTCGTGACGCCCTCGGTCTCCTCGGGCGGGAGGACCACGCCCCGCTGCGACGGCGAGCTCGTCGGCGGGGGCGGGGGCGGCGCCGTCAGCGTGCCCGCAGCGGTCGCAGAGGGCGACGACCCCGCAGCAGCGGTGGCGGCGGCGACGGCCGCGAGCGGCTCGGTCGGGTTGGGCGTGATGGCCGATTCGGGCTCGACGGGCGCGACGGGAGCGGCGGCGGGCGTCGCTGCGGCAGCGTCTTTTTCGTCGGCGGTCGCGGCCGAGGACGACGTCTTGTCGTTGGCGGCGGCCTGCTGACGCTTCTCCTGCTCCTTCTCGAGGAGACGCGCCGAGGTCGAGGGGCGCTTTTGAAGCCCTGCGCCAGGCGCTGTGTCGTCATGCCCGGTCGACGAGACGCAGGGGATGCACGCGAGGAGGAACGAGAAGGGGCCTTTCCGCTTCTTCTTTTGCTGCGCTTGCGGCTGAGTCGAGCGCGGAGCCGAGGACGAGGCGGGAGCAGCTGCGGGGAACGAGGCGGCCGGGGCGGGAGTCGGCCTGGACGCCGCGTTGTTTGCCGCGGTGGCAGGAGGGGCAGTAGCGGTCGCGGCAGCGGGCGAGGGGAGCGAGGTCGAGGTCGATGCGGGAGCGCCCTTGGACGCGATTGTCGACGACTCGCCCGTCTGTGCCGACACCGACTGCGTAGCCGTCGACGAGCGCTCGGGCGTGTCTGCTGCTGCAGTTGCCGCCACATCGCTCGCAGGAGGCGCAGCAGCAGTGGTCGCGCTTGCAGTCGAGGGGTTCACCGGCGTGCCGGGACCGGGAGCGTCGTCCTTCGCGGCGGCATCGTCAACTTTCTCAACGGACGAGACGGGCGCGGCGCTCCCTGCGGGCTGAGCATCAAACGTGTTACCGTCGGGGGTATCGTCGTCCTGCCGGATCGAGGCGGTCGAGGGTCGCTGTGCGGCCTTGGGCGGGCGCGCGGGCTTTGCGCCTGGATTCGGCGAGTTCGGCGACTCGAGCGGCGGAGGCAGGTCGGACGTAGTTGTAGAAGCAGTCTGTGACGAGGCAAGGCGTTGTCAGGCTCCCGCGCGGTCGTAAGCGAGCGACAAGGCAGCGGTAGGCGTGACGGGTGGGGCAGCAAACACTGAGGTCTCTGCCCCGTCTCGCGGACGGTGCGGTTCGCTGAACGGTGCACGTACAGTGTCTGCAGTGCTCGTGGAAGCCACGGGTTCGTCTGCGTGCGCGCCGGGGCTCGCAATCGGCGGAGGTTGCATCGGGGTGAGGGGGGGCAGGGGGGTGGGCACGCGACGAGCGAGCGCAGTTCGAGTGAGAGGGGCTGAAGTGCGGGCAAGCGAGTGCGCTGGGCGAGTCACGAACGAGTCTCGGGCGGCAGAGAGCGGAGCAGAGCGAGCGGTCGTCCCTCAACCTCCCTCGCCCCGACTCGGCTCGCCCTTCCTCTCCTCGCGTCCTCCCGCGCCGATACTCGAGACGTTCTTGCTGCTCTCTGTGTCTCTCTGTGGCCTCCCTGGTCGTTCACGGCAGTCTCGCGCGCTTCCGTTGAGACGCTCGGCCCTCTTGCTCTGCTCCGCCGGATCGGGGCAGGACTCGCTTTGACGCGGCGGTGTGATCTGCCCGTGCTTGCGCTACAACCCCGCAAACAGAGACAGAGCTCTCGGCTGCCCAAGGGGACTTCTCTGCTGCCGCTCGTGCCAGACAGGCCCTCGACAGTTCTGCACCGCGTTCGAGCTCCATCGCGGTCGTAATGCACGCATTCAGGCGGGATCGAAGTTGCTCAGGACTAGCTACGCTCGCGGTAGCTGATGCTGGAGAGTGCGATCCGCTCCAGTCGCTACATTCGCCGCACAAGGGCGACCATTTCGTCCACTCTCGCACGATTTGCCTCTATCTGTGAGCCCTGCCGCCCTTCATGCGGCACGGTCGCTCGGGAAGATTGCAAGCACGCCCCTCATGGTGATTGTCTTGCTCGCGCGCCGCCTCAGAGTGCTGACGAGCGCTGAAGAGAGGGTGAGCGGGAGGAACTGACACCGCGTCCGGGCTTACCTCGCCACTGCCTCGCTCGTGAAGCGAGCGCGTGACTGAGCGGAAGCACAAGCTGAGCCTCGATGCACCAGCGGAGAGTCGAGCGCGGTCTGCGGTCAGCAGCTCGGGCAATGACCAGCGACAGTTGCGAGCGGAGAAGCGGGAGGCACAGCAGGTTGAGACGACCTCGTGAGCGAGCGGTCGGGGGTCTCAGGAGTTCAAGAGCATAGTGCCAGGGCAAGGCAACAGACAGCAGGGTCCCACTCGATGCGAGTGGGCGAGGCGAGAGCACCCGGGGGCAGGAGGGGGGGCCGCCCTCGCCTCGCCGCCTGTTCGCCCGCGCGCTCGCTCGCCCGCCGTCTGCTCCCGCCGTGCCCGCCATGCTCCGCTCGTCCGCCGCCCGTGTTGCGCGCCAGGCTGTCCAGCCGCGTGTCCTTGCCCCGTGCGCACCCTCCCGCCCGCTCCCCGCGCTTGGCGGGTGCCGTGAGCTGACCCCCCTTGGCCCCCCTCGTCCCTCCTCCCCTCGGTCGCTCGCGCCGGCGCACACCCGCACGCAGGGTCCGCTTCCAGTCGACCTCGCAGCCCGCTCCCGCCCAGAAGGCGTCGGCCCTCATCGACGCCCTCCCCGGCAACTCGCTCGTCTCCAAGACGGGCATCGTCACGCTCACCGCCGCGACCACGGCCGCCGCCATCTCGAACGAGCTCTTTGTCCTCAACGAGGAGGTCGTCATCCTCGGCTCCTTTGTCATCTTCCTCGGCTACGTCTCGTCCCTCATCCGCGAGCCCTACCGCGAGTGGGCCGACGGCCAGATCGAGGTCCGTCCTCGTCTTCCTCCCCGCACGCCGGACTCGACCAGTGTATCACTTGGACAAGCACTGTATACTGACTACCGCGCACTCCGTTGCGACCCCGCCTCCCCCGCGAGCAGAAGGTCAAGGACATCCTCAACACCTCGCGTGCGGCCCACACCAAGGCCGTCGGCTCGCGCATCGAGACCGTCACCGAGCTCAAGGATGTCGAGAACCTGACCCAGCAGCTCTTCCAGCTCTCCAAGGTGCGGCCCCGCACCCTTCGCGTGTCCTGTTTCGCGCGCAAACTCACCTCTCGCGCCGGGGTTCGGCATCGTCGCATCGCAGGAGACGGCGCAGCTCGAGCACGAGACGTTCCGCCTCAAGCAGGAGGCGGCCGTCGCGGCCGACATCAAGTCGGTCCTCGACTCGTACGTGCGCTTCGAGGCGCAGGTCCGCGAGCAGGAGCAGCGCGACCTCGTCGAGACGGTCCTCGGCAACGTCCAGAAGCAGCTCGGCGACAAGAAGCTCCAGCGCGACATCCTCCTCGCGTCGGTTGCCGAGGTCGAGAGTGCGTTGCCGACGGCCCGTTACCGACTCGTGGCAGCATAGCCGCACGCTGCCTGGCTGCCAACGGTTCGGCATGATGGATAGATACTGACTCGTTCCCGCACTTGCACAGCCCTCGTCAAGAACAAGGCTATCTAAGCGCCTTGCTCCACCGCGAGACAAACCCGAACGATGCGATGGAGGAGTGCGGAAAGGAAAGTGAGCGGGCGCGGTCCTCTCCAGGACTCGCAGCCTACGCTGTCGAAGCGGGAGGGGGCGAGTAGGTGGACGAGGAGGATAGAATGGATGAGACGGACGAAAACTCTCTGAATGCAAAGTGGTTCTCTGCGACTTGCGCCGGGCCGAAGACGGAGAGTGCGAAAAGCGAGCAGAGCCACTGTGTTTCGTGCACGCGTCTTTCCGCGCCATTCGAGGACTCGTAGCTGCTTGTTTCCGTGCCAAGATTCCCGCCGCCGCAGATCCGCAACTGCCGCACTATTGACGCCGCCGTCTCGCGCCTGAGTTGACCTTTCCTTCGTTCCCGTCGCTCTTGCCCGCTATCTTCCGCGCTGCTCCGCTCGTCTCCGCTACTCTACGCGCCCAATGCCCATACTCGAACTAACGCCGCCCGCGCGCGGCACCCACATGCCGTCCCGCGCGCCGCTCTCTCCCCGCCCGACTTCGGTCAACCAACTGCCCTCGCTCCCTCCCTCGAGCGCGCCCGCACCGCAAAAGACTACTTTGGCGCCAACCGAGGCACACCAGCACGAGGGTGGTGCGAAGCAGCAGCTTGAGCGCGACGAGGAGGACGTGAGCATGGAGCTTGCGCTCACGCAGGAGACGGAACGGAGGCTGTCGCTGCGCGGCGGCGGCGGCGGAGGTCCGGCGGCTGAGCTGGGCTCGGTCGACGGCGCAGAGGTTGCGGACGCACTCGAGGACGCGGGAGTCGCGGATGAGGAGGTCGAGCCGGCGCGGAGCAGGAGGAGCAGTACGGCGAGCGAGGACTTGCCGCCTTTGCATGGTGCGTTCGTCTCTTGCACGAACTCGATCGACTGTCCTTGACGCGCTGCCGCGCCGCACGACAGTCGAGGTCCGCCTCAAGCCGACGTCGACGATGCGCTACGACCTGATCCGCCGCCTCATGAGCCAGCACCTCGACGGCGAGTACGAGACGCTCCTCACGCACTCCGAGGTGCACGACTGGCGCGACGTCGGCGTCCTCGCGCAGAACGTCGATCGCGTCTGGATTGGAGAATGCCGTGTGTCCTGCGCGTCTTCCGTTCCGCGTCGCGTAGTCGAAGCTCACTCGTGCGCCCCCGCAGCGCTTCCCACGTCTGCCGTCCCGCTCGAGGGCGTTTCACTGCACATCCACGTCTATCAACCGCCGTCGACATCGCGCCTGACGGAGTTTTCGACGTCGCCGCACGCTGACGAGGACGGCGACTCGGACGTGCCCGCCGCATCGGTGCTCGAGCTCCCGAGCCTCGCCCTCGAGGGCGTGTGGGACACGCTCATCTACGAGGGCGACGTCAAGGCCAAGCTGCTCAACTATATCTACTCGACGATGCTCTTCAGCGACGCTATGGTCGACTTCAACATCGTCACCTGGAATCGGTACGCGCTGCCTCAACCAGGCGTTCTTGCCGTGTCATGCTGAACTTGGTCGGATCATAGCGTCGTACTGCTGCATGGCCCGCCGGGAACGGGCAAGACGTCGCTGTGTCGCGCCCTCGCGCAGAAGCTCGCCATCCGCCTCTCGGACCGGTACGTGCGCGCCCGCACCCAGAGTCTTCCCTTCTGCGCGTACTGACGCCCGTGCACGATGGTGCAGCTACGAGCACGGCAAACTGATCGAGATCAACTCGCACTCGCTTTTCTCAAAGTGGTTCTCCGAGTCGGGCAAGCTCGTGCAGCGCCTGTTTGCCCAGGTCACCGAGATGGTCGAGGACGAGCGCAGCTTTGTCGTCGTGCTCATTGGTGCGCGCTCCCCATCTCAGTCCCGGAGCGATCGGGAAACGGCAGACTGACCTGGCCGGATGCCCAGACGAGGTCGAGAGTTTGACGGCAGCAAGGGCGGGAGCCATGTCTGGAAAAGAACCATCCGACGCGCTGCGAGTGCGTTATCGATCTCCCGTCGTAGCGCCCTGTGGCGTAGCAAGCTAACGCTATCGGGCCTGTGCAGGTCGTCAACGCGCTTCTGACGCAGCTCGACAAGCTCAAGACGCGCAAGAACTGCCTCATCATGACCACGTCCAACCTGTCGGGCGCAATCGGTGCGCGAGAGCTGGTGCAGGGTCATTGACGGCCTGACACGCAGGAGCTGACTCTACCACCCAACTTCTGCGCGCAGACAACGCCTTCATCGACCGCGCCGACATCAAGCAGTACATCGGCCTGTGTGTTGCGCTGCTCTTCCTGTACCCTGGCACGGCTTCAATGAGCATGCACACAGGCCACCCGCCGCTGCGGTATACTGGATCCTCAAGTCGTGCCTACAGGAGATCATGCGAGCCGGCCTCATCCCTCCAGTTGTGCGCTTGCTTTCCCTTCCCCCTTCGGCCCCAGCCTCGCTGACGATCACCCGAACAGAACCTGCACGACTACCAGGCGATCGAGGTCCTCCGCTCGGCAGGCGGCAGCGCCGCGACTGCCGGCGACCGCGAGACCCAGTGCAGCGACTTGCTCTTCTCGCTCGCGCAGCAGTGCCAGGTGCTTCTTCTTCGCCCCTTTGCCTACGTCTGTACGGTATTGACCAGTCGCATCCCGCAGGGCCTGTCTGGCCGCACCCTCCGCCGCCTCCCCGTTCTCGCGCACGCGCGCCACATCGCGACTTCGTTCGCGTCGGCGGCACGGCCCAGGCTCGAGACGTGGCTCGAGGCGATGCGCAGGGTCGTCGATGAGGAGGGGCGCGAGATGGACAAGGTCGAAGGGAGGGTCTGAAGAGATGGCAGCAGCTCGCGGGACGAGCTGGACCGGTTTGTGTTCGAGCAGGAGTGCATTCGCAGGAATCGTCCTCGTTTTCTCTCTCTCGCTTTTGATCGCTCGCGTCAGTGGCGTACCTCTCCTAGAGAAGGGAGAAGAGACAGGGCTGCGCTGTTTCACGACTATGCTTCCTCCTCCTCGACCTCTTCCGCGAAGGACATGAGATTGAGCTTGTTGATCTCGGCGTTGTATCGCGCGATGTACGCGGTGATCTCGTCGCTGTGCTGGATGTGCGCGATGTCGACGCCGACCAGCAGCCATTTCTTCGCCGCCGCACGGTGCGCCGGCGCCTTGCCGCGGGCGAGAAAGTGCGCGACAACGTGGAGGATTGCTGGCTGAACGAGGTCGAGGTAGACGAGCGGCGCCGTGACGACCTTGACCGCGTCGCCCTCAATGCGAAGCTCGCCGCCCATTGCGCCAATGCACTTGACAAGGTAGTCGACCTTGCGCGCCGAGTCGGAGGGCGCGTTGGCCGCGATCATGCACGCGTAGTACGGCTCGATGAGGAGCGGGCGCAGCGCAACGTGGTCGCGCGCGTACGTCTTTTCGAGCTGCTCGGCGAGGACGTACAGGCGCCGCGCCTCGTTGGCGTTGAAGGCCGGGACGTTCGGACCGTAGAGTTTGGGCGCGCCGATGACCGCAGACTTGTCCGAGAGCTCGAGTCGGCGCCTGAGCTGCGCGGGCGGGTCGCGGCGTCGCGAGTCGCAGGCAGGGCACGGGCAGCCCGCCTCGCCAAAGTGGCTCTTAAGAACGCGTTCGGGCCACTCTGGCGGGCCCTCCGGAGTAGCGTACGCGATGAAGATTTGCTCACCCTTCTTGATGTGCGCGCGCGATCGCACGACCATGAGATTGCCGTAGCACCGCCAGCTGGCGTTTGGAACACACGAGTGGTTGAATGCCGATGCGCCGAGGAAGAGAACGCTCCCTTCCAACTCGTCGTTCGCGACTGGGCGACGAACGCCGGTAGCACCGCACTCGAGCGGGAAGCTGCGGGCGAATGGGTCAATCAGAGGCCAGGAGGAGCGAGACAGGAAGTAGGGCGCACGCGTTCACGCCAATGATGGCTTCAATGCGCTCGACGTCGATGAAGGCTGGAGCGACGAGGAATTCGCTGACATGGCGATCCTCCATGGGCGCAAGGCGCATCTCGCCTGTCGGCGGGTACTTTTCTCCGCCCGAGAGAGCGTACAAAAGGGGGGCGGTCGACGGGTCGTCCATCAGGCGCTCGATGACGGCCGTCGCCAAGTGGACGCGCGACGCGTCGGTCGTCAGGTTCGTGCGGAAGTCGTAGCCGCGCTCTCGGCATTCATCCGTATACGCGTAGCGGAAAGCCTTCTCAACGAGCAAGAGGGTACCAGGCTCGATGTCGCACGTCGCCCGCACACCGCGCCCGGCGCCTGGGAACGTTGCAATCTCAATGGACCCGACAAAGTCGCCGTGATCCACGGATTCCTCGGTGTCGGCAAAGTCGTGGTCTTGCTCCTCGAGCATGTCCCACGGGTACTCGCCCGTCCTCGACTCGTCGATCTGTTCGCGGCACTCATCGCGTATACTGAAGTCCCCCTCGTCGATGATCTCGTTGTCGTCTTCGAGTTCAGTGAAAGCGTCGAACGCGCGCTTGATCAGCTGCATGCCTGCGAGCGACCTGGCGCGAAGCAGCCTCGCGTTGGTACGATCGTTCGCCTCACCCTTGACGCCCATGTCGAGGTAAGCGAGCACGGCATTGGCGTCGCGATACGCCGATGCGAAGAGGTCCTCCTCCCACGCGGCCTGCGCGCGATGCAGCGCGAAGAAGAGACTCTCCTCCGGCTCCGTGGCATCGGCGAGTGCGTCGCCGCACTGCTTGATGCGCACCAGGCCCTCGTATTCGGGGTCAGAGATCCAGTCTTCGCCGACCTCGGGGCGACGTAAGGCTGGAGGGGCGGGCATGGCTGGGGACGGGGTGGACCATTGAGCCGAGCGGTAGAGGGACGAGCCGGGTCGCAAGAGCTCGATGTCGGCGGGAGAGTAGACGCGGATTTGTGCGAGCGACGGGCCATGGGTAAGCCGCTTGTAGGTCGGCTCGCGCACGGCGAGAACGGTGCCGATGGGGAAGAGTGCATCGAGCTCTACGCCCGTGTCCATCGTGGTCGGAAAATAACGCTCAGCACCGAGCACCTCGGCGCGCCCGCTCTCATCTTCGACCGCCAGCCTGAGGGCGAACTGCTTCATGTCTGCCCGACAACGAAATGTCAGCGAGGTGCTTCGTTACGCCAGGTGGACGACATGCGCCGGACGCACGGGGGCGGGCGACAGTGCGCAGCAACAGGTACCTGCCCTTGTGCGTCTTCGTGATAAGCATGTCTTTGAGGCGGACTGCGGACAGAAGGCAGTCAGCAAACGCGGAAGAGCCGAGTCGGAACGACGTACTCGGCTTGAGCTGGTCGAGCGAGCGGTTCGACGAGTGCATCGGTCGGCCAGTGAAGCGCAGACATCGCGTGTCGAGGCTCATGCGCTCTTCGAACGACATGCCGCGCATGCGCTGCGCCCAGTCGAGCACTTCGGAGCGTTTGCGCGGCGTCGGCTTGGTCGGCGCCGTTGTGCGGTCCGCCTCCTGCGCCGCCTGCTCTTCGTTCAGCTCGTCCTCGAGCTCGTCAATATTGGCCGCCATGGGCGAGTTGAGGAGTAGAGCCTGGGCGAAGCGCTGGCGGACCTTATCCACGGCGGCGTCGAGCTGGCTTTGCGAGGCCTTGTCGTAGGCGGCTTGGCCACCGAGCTCCTTGATGACATTCTCGGCGAGGATCTGCGTCACGGCGGGCGAGCAGTTGTGCATGGTCGGGCGAGACGAAGACGGCGAGGAGATGAAGCTGAGCAAGCGCGGCAACGGCGAGTGGAGCCCGCCGGAGTCTGGAGGACGTGCACACAGCGCTCCTCAGTGCACTGCGCTCGTACGAGAGGCTCAAGGCCAGCTGCCGAGGCGAGAGGCGGACGACTTCCTCATCGCGACTTCTCCTTCGCCTCGACACGCGACTCGGTTTCTTGCTGTTCTCTGTGGCAGGCTGGTCGGCCGGTCCATGCTGAACATCGTCTTTGCCTCGGCTCTGCCAATCTGCTTTTGCGCTCGCTCCCTCCTTCCGGTCGTCCGCGGACCTCTCGCTCGATCTCCTGTCCGCTAGCTCTCTCTGCAAGGCTGTGCGCGAGTCTCCTGCTTTCTCTGCCTTGCCATGTCCTCTCGTGGACCTCTCATCCCCAAAGACCTCGCCGACCCGCCCGCCAACCCATTCCAGCCCGTACTTCCGGCACCCGGCACAGCAAACCGCCGTCCCATCGTCCGTCGCGCGCCTGCGTCAGCCCCGAGCCGACCTGCACCCGCGCCCAAGCCCTTTGGCGAGATCGGCAAGGAGGACGACGACAATTTTGACACGGCGAGCGTGCTCTCGGCCGGCTGGACCGACAATGGCGAGCCGCTCGACGACGAGATGGTCAAGTTCTTGCCTCGCGTGAGGGATTTGCGGTACCGAAGGTCAATAGTGAGGAAGAAGGTGGACGACACTGGAGTGGAGAAAGGGGAACCTGCTGGGAGAGGTCCCGCAACGGACGAGGGACAGCCGGCCGAAGAGCGGGTGCTGGCAAAGAAACAGCAAGAGGCGGCGGACGGAACAGAGTCCGTCACTTCCATAAGTCGTGTGAAGCGGCTCTTCCTGACGCGCTGCTCCTTTGCAGAACAGAGAACCTTCCTGTCGTGACAGACGCGCCTGGATCACTCGCTCCTGCCGCGTCAGCCGCCACTATGCTTCCGGATGCAGCGCTGCTCTCGCCAGATCCGTGAAACCTGGATTCGCATGTCCGAACAGCCTTTGCGCGACGAGGTGTGCACGACGAGTGAGCGCAACAGCGAAAGAGAGGGGAACGGTAGACAGAACCAGATCCAAACTTGCAGAGCACCCTTTCCGCCGCTCTACTCGTCAACCGCTCGAGCTGCCGCCGCTTGAATCGCCCGCTTCTCCTCTTGCGCAAGCGACCTCCGCCACGGCTCGGTCTTGTTCCACTCCAGTTTCCACTCGGTCCACTCGAGTGTCACATCGGTCGTCGCCGCCCGCCGCTCGACCGCCTCGATGTACGCCCTATGCGTTTCAGGCGCGTCGACAGTCCGGTGGTACCAGGATCGCGAGACGAGGCGGAGGGTCCGGAGGTTGGGTTGGCGCGAGGTGCAATCGGCAAGGAAGGACAAGATGTCTGCCTTGCGGAGCGGGAGAAAAGTGAGGTCGAGGGTGTGCAGGCGGGGTGGCAGGATTGCAAATAACCGCTCGGTCGGGAGATATACCTTTGGCAGGCGATTGACGATGTATTCGCGGCTGACGACACAGCCGAGAGTGGTGAGCGCCGGAAAGGGCGCCGCTTGTTCGACAAGGTGGCAGATCCCGCGAAAGTAACCGGGGTCGCCGGGGTGGTTGGTGGAACCCGACCATACGACGGTGAGGTAGAGCCGAGACAGGTTCGGCAAGACCGGGAGTTGCAGCGCGGACGACTCGAGATCGACTCCCATGACGAGCGTGGTGAGCGACTCGTACGAGCTGCGCACCAGCTGCTGCAGCTCGAGCGAGGCGCGTGAGCCGTAGCGGATTGCTAGATGCTGCAGCTTGAACGATGGCGTGGTGAGAGGGTAGGTGATGGTGCGTCCATGATATTCGCGCTCGTCGAACGAGGTGGGGGCGGCCAGAACCAGTCGGCGTAGATGAGGCAGACGAGCCAGCAGGACGCCTATCGACATTCCTGGTGCGGCACAGAGATCGAGGTACCGAAGGTCGGGGTTCACCGACTTGAGCGCCTGGATGTGGGCACCGCTGAAGTTCAGGGGCATGTCCGGTACGGGGACTGCCAGCTGCTCCAGAGAGACAAGTCGTTGTAGTACAAACCAACGACGACTGCCGTCCGCTCGACGTCGCTTGCGCGCCAGATGAGTGTGAGCGTCCGGACGAAAGCGGCATGCTCGTCCGAGAGCAAGAGGGTCCGGACAAGCTTGGCGTCGGGCGCCGTGTCGTAGTCGTCGTCGATGAATAGGGTCAAGCTGCTATACAGCTCGGCGCGGGCGGCGGCGTGCCATGCGCGCGATGTGCGACACAGTCGCGCGAGGTGGAGCCGCACCTCGGATCTCGGGGTGGACGAGTCCGCGATGTCTGCGACAATGTGCAGCAGGATTTCGTGCGGGAAGTGCACCATTGCTCGCGCGTGTGCGTTCAAGAGTGTGGAGGAGGGACAGAAGCTGAGAAGAGGAAGTCGCAGCTGTTGCATCCCTTTGCATGCGCCCGTCGCTTGCAAATCTGTTCACGAGCACGGTTAGAGCAATGATGCGCACGTACGCTCAGGCTATCGACTGCCTGAACGGCCTGCAGAGCAATGCGGCAACGATCGAAGCGACTCGCCGCTCGGGAGGAAAGGGCGGCGACATCCAGCTGGCAGAACAGGTCGAATACATGCGCAGGGTTGGATACGAGGTCAGTCGGACCCTTGCAGTGCTTCGGGCTGCAGCTCGAAGCGTGCTGACACTTCTTTCCTCCTCGTCTCTCCGAACTGATGAGGACACACAGCCCGCCGACCTCGATCGCATGAATGTCCTGCACATTACAGGAACCAAGGGAAAGGGCTCGACTAGCGCCTTCGTGTCGTCGGTCCTCACCACGATCGCTCCCGACGCCCGAGTCGGCCTCTACACCTCGCCCCACATGGTTGCCGTGCGAGAGCGCATCCGCATCAACGGCGAGCCCATCTCGGAGGACCTCTTTGCGCGCTACTTCTTCGAGGTGTGGGACAAGCTTGAGCAGAACCGACCGGTGCGCCTTCCATGCCTCTCGCGCATCTTGCTTCCGCGTCGTTGACCCTTTGCGCGCACAGCCAAGCGGTGACGAGATGGCCGAGAAGCCCGCATACTTCCGCTACCTCACCATAATGGCCATGCACGTCTTCCTGCAGGAGAAGGTGCGGCCGGAACGCACGACTCAAGCCGCCATCCCGGTTGACCTTTCCCCATCTTGCAGGTCGACGCGACCATTCTCGAGGTCGGCATCGGCGGCACGTACGACTCGACCAACATTGTTCCTAAGCCCATCACTACGGGCGTCACGGCGCTCGGAATCGACCACATCTGGGTGTTGGGCAAGACCTTGCCGGAGATTGCGCACCAGAAAGGTGGGATCTACAAGGTGCGTCGAGCTGTGCTTGATTTGTCCGCTCCCATGCTGAATTCAGGACACGTCCAGCCCGATGTACCTGCGCTGGCAATCCAGCAGGCTGAAGGACTCGACGTGCTCGAATCGCGTGCCAAAGAGCTCAAGGCCTCGTCGTTCACGGTCATCCCAGAACACCCGCAGCTCAAGGACGTCAAGCTCGGTGAGTAATTCTGATCACCTGTGATGGATTCCGGTGACAGCGAGGCGCCTTCCCGATAGGTCTTGCGGGCGCACACCAGCGTTCGAACGCGTCGCTCGCAGTCGCGCTCGTCCAGTCATTCCTCGCCTCCCCGCGCTGCCCTCCCGCTTTCTCGTCTCTCGCTCCTTCGCCTGGCCCCTCGTCCCCCACGCCTGGACCGTCGACTCTTCCGACTCTCCCGACGGAACTCGTCGCGCCCAACCCGCTCCCGGCTTCGATCGTTGTCGGTCTCGAGCGCGCCAGCTGGCCTGGCCGGTGTCAGCTTGCGACGGACAAGGTTCAGGACCGAGTGCGGTGGCATCTCGATGGTGCGCATACGGTCGAGAGCTTGAAGTGCTGCGGCGAGTGGTTTGACGAAGCGGCGCTGCAGAGGTGCGGACTTCTTCCTTGTCTGCTCGTGCCTTCGCCTTCCACTTATGACCGCGTTTTCTTGTATTGACAGCGACTCGCCGTCGAACCGAGTGCTGATTTTCAACTGCACTTCTGGCCGTTCCGGACTCTCTCTCCTCGGGGCCCTCCTCGACTCGTTCTCCGCATCGTCTCGCCAGCCTTTCCAGCATGTCGTCTTCTGCACCAACACGACGTACTCGACCGGGTCCTCGAAGGGTGGTGCGTACCCTGGTCCTTCCTCTCCACGCGCATCACTTTCGCTCACCCGTTGCGAACGCGCTCGTTCCGCAGATCTCACCTCGAATGCGGTCGACGCCAAAGACCTCGAGACGCTTGCGACGCAGAACGAGCTCGCCGCTGCCTGGCGCGAGCTCGTCTCGCAGCTGCCCGGTGCGCCCGCTGACGCGCAGGTGCATGTCCTCGGGTCGGTGCAGGAGGCGGTCGAGCTTGTGCGCGCGCAGGCGGACAAGGGTGAGAGGGTCGACGCGCTCGTCACGGGGAGTCTGCACCTCGTCGGCGGGGTAATGGCCGTGGCGGAGCTACCGCTGTAGATGCCGGGAGAGAGGGTTCCGCGGTGGTCGGCACAAGGCTCGTCGGACTGCAACCGAGCTTGCCCATCTTTCTATCGCTGAATCTACCTTCGATGAATACTGGATTCACTGAGCCGTGCGCTGCAAGAGTGCTTGAGTGTGCCGGCATGTTGCCTGTTTCGGCGATGTGGGGCTAGAAAGGCCGACGAGGCGGGCCTCTCGAGAGTTTGCCGGAGTCCGCGCACTTCTTGCTCTTCCTGCACGCTCTGCACCCCAAGATGACTGTCTTCACGAGCTCGTACCCTACCGTGCGCCCGGAGCAGCAGCACAGCGGCGGCGTATTCGACTTCACTCTCACCTCGGCCAACCCTCACTTCCGGCCCGAAAAGGTCGCCCTTGTCGACGCCCTCACGGGCAAGCAGGTGCGCAGCGCTGCTCGGGTGCTTACGCGGGTTGTGTTAACCCTCTCGAGCGTCCCCCAGCTCACCTACGGCGAGCTGGCGAAGGAGAGCCTGCGCTTTGCCGATGGCTTGACGCGGGTCGCGAAGCTGCAGCGCGGCCAGTCGGTCCTCCTCTTCTCGCCCAACAGCATCCTGTACCCCGTATTCCTCTTTGCCGGCCAGGCAGCCGGCCTCGTCGTCTCGACCGCCAACTCTTCCTACCTCCCCGACGAACTCGCGCATGCGATCCACCTCGCCGACGCCGGCATCGTCCTCGCCAGCGCAGATGCCCTGGACGTGGCGCAGAAGGCGTGCAAGGAGGCAAAGCTGCCGACCGACCGCGTCTACGTGGTCCCCGGTGCCGACGGCAAGCTCCCGTCGCAGCTCCCGCACGGCATGAAGAGCTACGAGACACTGCGCGGGTCCGACTCGTTCAAGCCGGTCCTGCCCTCGCTCGAGCAGGCCAAGAAGGACCTCGCATACTTGCCGTTCTCGTCTGGCACGACGGGCAAGGCAAAGGGTGTCGCGCTGTCGGCGCACAACATCACGACGTGCGTGCTGCAGACCCGCTCCCAGGGTGGTCTGTTCAGCGAGGTCGACACTGTGTTGTCTGTCCTGCCCATGTACCACATCGTGCGTCTCGAGAATCCCTCTTCGTCTGCCGTGACGTCCCGGACTGGCGACGCTTCAGCAGGTGGGACACTCAAACTGAACAGCTCTATTCTGCAGTTTGGCCTCGTTGTTATGCTCCACCTCACTTTTTACAACGGCGGCACCTGTGTCGTGCTTCCCAAATTTGACCTCGTCAAGGCGCTCGAATCGGTTCAGAAGTTCAAGTGCACGGTGCGTCCTGTCGCCCGGATCGTAAGCGAAGCAATTGCTGATGCCCGCTTTGTCGTCCGAGCAGACTGCACTCGTTGTGCCGCCCATCGCGCTGGCACTCGCGAAGCACCCAATCGTCGACAAGTTTGACCTGACCTCCCTGCGTACGTCCAGTTGACTTCGCTTATAATCCGGCGGATATTCCTTTCGGAATTTCTCGTGTTCGTCCTGACACTCTGTCTTCCGCTGGCAGGCTACATCCTTTGCGGTGCGGCGCCCCTTTCGGCCGACCTCGAGAATGCATTGTACGACCGGCTGAAGGGTCGGACACGCGTCTTCCAAGGGTGCGCCCCTTCTCCTGTTCGTCTGTATGTTCCGTCTGACGCGCTCTCTGTCTACCAGTCTCGGCATGACGGAAACCACCTCGGTGGCCATGGTCCCGCCCGACAACAAGGGCAAGCCCGGCTACGTCGGCCAGCTCCTCTCGACGATGGAAGCGCGTCTCGTGTCTCCCGAGGGCGAGGACGTCCCGCCCGGGCAGGCGGGCGAGCTGTGGCTGCGAGGCCCCAACATCCTCCTCGCGTACCACAAGAACGAGAAGGCGACGCGCGAGACGCTCACGAGCGACGGGTGGCTCATGACGGGTGATGTGTGCGAGAGGGATGACGAAGGCTTCTACCGCGTCGTCGAGCGGACCAAGGACTTGATCAAGTACAAGGGTGCGTCCGCCTCACCGGACCTGGGTGCGGCCGCAGACTGACGACCATCCCGTCAACAGGTTTCCAGGTTGCACCGGCAGAGTACGCTCGGGTGCTATGCATGCTCCTCGTCGACAGAGGACCTGACCCTGCTTTGTGCCCGTAGAGTCGAAGGCGTCCTTCTTACGTGCCCGCTCGTGGCCGACTGCGCCGTCATCGGCGTCTACTCTGAGGAACAAGCGACCGAGCTCCCTCGAGCGTACAGTGCGTTCCCCTTCCACTGCTGCCCTCGCGCTCTGCCAGCTCACGAACGTGTACCACCGCAGTCGTCCCGAACCCGGAGCATGCCAAGTCGCCGACCCTGCTCAAGGACGTCGCGGCTTACGTCGCCGAGAAGCTTGCGCCGCACAAGCGCTTGCGCGGGGGCGTCATCGTGCTCGGGGCCATCCCGAAGAGGTGCGTCAAGGTCCTTGGCTGTTTTCAGCGTGCCTTGCCTCGACGGGTAGGGCAAATTGCTGATGAGCGCCCCTTGTTGTTGACGCAGCCCGTCGGGCAAGATCCTGCGCAAGGACCTGCGTGTGCTCGCTGCGCAGGAAAAGCAGGGCAAGGCCAAGCTCTGAACGGTCCTCCATTCAGTTGGGCCCTCTCGTTGTCTCTCGTCCCTCAGTCAGTACCGCCGGTCGGTGTATTGTTGTGCAAGGTCCTTTCTCGTCTCCGTTAATTGCAGTCGTTCGAACGTCAAGGCGGAAAAGCACGACTGCGTAATTGGTTGCGAGAAGAGCGAGACGAGACGAGGGAACAGAACAAAAGGAACGAGGCTGTACAAGCTACATGCGCGTACTCCCTCAGACGACACCATCGACACGCCAAGCGTACCCGTCTCCTCCGTGCGCCTACAGCACGACTGAGTCACCCACCACCGCAAGCGCCCTAGGTCCTCCCTCTCTTGCGCGTCCTCCCGCCCTGCGCCCCCCCCGGACTACCCCTCTGCCCTCCGACCGCGCCCGCTGCGCCAGACCCCGCCGCCGAGCCCGAGCCGTCGACGTCCATCTCGCCCTCGCCCGCCCCCGTCGCCGCCGCCGCCGCCGCTGCGCCGCCCCTCGCGCCGCCCTTCTTCCCCGCCGCCGCTCCGTCCTTGTTGCTGTGCACGGCCTCTGCGGCCACGCGTACGCGGCGCTCGTGCGCGGCTGCGCGCTCGGTCGCGGCGACGCTCGCGGCGTGGAGGTGCTGGACGTGGGCGTTGAGCGAGTCGAGGAGGGCGGCGAGGGTGCGCTGGAACGCGAGGAGGGACGAGAGGAGCGTCGAGGTGGTTTGCGCGGGAGCGGGGGCGGGGGCGGAGGTGGAGGGGGGCGCGTCGAGCTGCATCGACTCGTCCGCGGCGGGGACGGCGGCAGCGGGAGAGGGGGAGGGGCGCACGTCCCGCCCCTGCGCGGAGAGGACCTCGAGGCGCTGCTCGCGCTGGTCGAGTCGGCCGGTGAGGACGTTGGCGTAGAAGGCCGAGATGAGGAGGTCTTCGAGCGCGGGGAGAGAGGGGAGCGCGAGCAGCGAGAGGAGCGTCGCGTAGGGGATCACCTGTGCGCAGGTCGCCGCATCAAGAAGGGCTTGTCAGTCTGTGTGCACAACACAGCTGAACGGACCATTGACAGCGGGACGCACCCGACTCTCGGTCGCGAGCGAGAGGATGGTGAGGTGCTTCAGCTTGGTCTCCTGCTCGGGCGAGAGGGGAGGATAGTCGCCGCGCTTGGCTGTGCGAGCGTCGCGGAGATGAAGGTCAGCAAGGAAGCTCAGCTGGCCAGAGTCCCGCACGGTAGACGCACCGTCGTAGTCGGCCCATGTGCCGTACGCGAAGAGCTCGAGGAGGCGGTACTGCGCGGCGTGCTGGTCATGGTTGGCGAGCTGCATCGAGGCACGCCGAGTCAGTCGAGCTCGTCCGACTGGGTTCGCCGCCAGGTACGCACGTCCTGGATGCTCTTTTGGTCGAGGAGCTCGGAGAAGACGTAGACGCCCGGGGCGGCGGTGGCCTTGGTGATGACGTCGGCTGCGCCTGCGCCGCGGACCGACTTGGCGAGGAGGACAAAGGGCTGTGCGCGGTGCCCGGAGCGAGTCAGCGCGGGATCGAGGAGGGAGGGTTGGGGACGAGGTGGGGGCGGAGGCTCGAGAGTACCCGAAGAGGAGCACAGGCGGCTGGAGAGCCACTGCAGCTCCTCGTCGGCCAGTCTCAGTCCACCACGATCGGCGTGCGAAGCAGCAGCGACTCGCCTCGAGTTTGGGCGGGAGGGCGAACGAGGGCCCCTGGGCGGGCGGGTGCTTTGGGGCAGCGCGGTCGAGGGCGGGTGCGACGCGGTCCCCGATGGTTGTGTAGGCCGCAAAGTCGTCCTGCTCGGCCATCCTGCGCGTGTGAGCGTGTCGAGAGTGGAAGGCAAGGGTGCTTCCGCGAGACTACTTGCATTGTGGTCGCGGTTGTAGTGAGCGTTACCCGCGCACCTACAGATGCTCCCGCCGCGCGCACACGCTCCGCACGCAGAGCAGGGTGCTCACCCAGACGCAGCCGTGCGCTCGACCGACTCGGATGCGCTCGTGTCGCGGGCGTCTGCCGCTGCTCTCGGCTACCTCGCAGACCCCTTCTCGTCCCTCTTCCTCAGCCCGCAGCAGCGCAGGGCCGTCGACAGGCGCCCGCCCCTCATCCACATCGGCACCCACGCCCGCACGTGGGCCGTAGACTCGCTCGTCGCCCGCTTCCTCGACCGCAATGTGGGGCCGCACCACCCCGTGCAGGTCCTCTCCCTCGGCGCTGGCACCGATACCCGCTTCTGGAGGCTGCGCAAGCAGTGGGCCGACGCGGGCAAAGACTGGAACTGCGCGAGGTGGGTCGAGGTCGACTTTCCAGAGGCGACCACCGCAAAGGCGCGCACCGTCTCGACAAAGCCGGACCTCAGAAGCGCACTCGGAGGAGACGTAAAGATCGGTGAGTGCAGCCTGCACAGTTCCGCAGCTCGACTCAGGGGCTGTGGACAGAAGGTTCCGGAAACGTGCTCACTCGCTTCCGCGTGCCGTGCGCAGAACAAGGCGGTCTCGCCCTCTCTTCTCCGCTCTACACGCTCCTCCCAGGCGACCTGCGCTCCCTATCTGCCCTGTCCGAATCCCTCCTCTCCCCCTCCACCTCCCCGACATACGGCGCGCCCCTCTCCCCCTCCCTCCCGACCCTCCTCCTCGTCGAATGCGTCCTCGTCTACCTCGAATCGGCCGCAACCGATGCGCTCCTGAGCTGGTTCGCGTCGACGTGGGGCGCAGACGGCGGCGCGGGAGGCGCGATCGTCGAGTACGACCCGTTCGGGCTCGAAGACCAGTTTGGCGCCGTCATGCGGAGGAACCTCGCCGTGCGTCGCGCTGCTCGTATCCACCTCCATCGTCGCTCCGGAGGCGATGGGAGGTTGACGGCTGACAGATCGACGCTCACCGCGCTAGCTCCACGCAGGTCCGCTCCATCTCCCTCCCCGGCGCCTCCTCGACCCCCTCTCTCGCCTCCCTCACCGAGCGCCTCCGCCGCGCAGGCGTGCGAGGCGAGACCGGCGCGCTCAGCGTGCGGCAGATCAGGGACCGGTGCATCGATGCGGACGAGGTCGAGCGGTGCGGATCTTTTCTCGCTCTCTCTTCACCGGGCGCGACGTGCGCGATGCGAGCAGCAGCACGCGCTGCTCGTCACCGTGCTACGGATTTCAGAGCTGGTGAAAAAGACCAGCGCGATCCTGAACCCCCCTTGACCTCGCTCTCGTCTCGCCCGCAGCGTTGCGCGCATCGAGCAGCTCGACGAGGTCGAAGAGCTCAACCTCGTCCTCGAGCACTATGCCGTCGCGTGGGGCAACTTGCGACCGTCGTCGTCGGAGGGGGAAGACAAGGGGGGCATACGGCTCGAGAGAAGGCGGTAGCTGGAAGGTCGGGGATTGGGGTCCGCTTGCAACGCAGGGTGCTGGCGTTCCCGGCTTTCGTCTCTACTGAGCGACGCCTACATCTGCTTCTTCTCTTTCGCTGCTTGAGATGTCCAGCAAGAGCCGAAGATGCTACTCGTTGCGTCTGCACCCCTCGTCGCACTCGCTCACCCGTACATCTCCCTCCCCGCGTCCCTCCCCAATTCCGGCCCCATCAGTCCCCTCTCCCAGCTCCTCGGCTCCTTCCACCTCCTCGCACCCTCCGCATCCTCTCCCTCCACCTGCAGCTTCTGCTGCTGCGTCTCGACAGGCACGAGCCCCCGGACCTCTCCCAGCTGCGGCCCGAGCACCGCTGCGAGCGCGCTGGCGAGGTAGTGCGCCGCGTCGACGGCGGCGCCCTCGGAGGTGTAGATCAGGAGCGCGGCGGCGGGGGAGGTAGGGGCGTGCGCGGCGAGCGCGAGCATGAGCGAGCGTGTGAGACCGCCGTGCGGGATGGGTGGGAGGGTCGAGGAGGTGGAGGAGGAGGTGGTGGGGCCAGGGGAGGAGATGCCGGAGGGGGAGGAGGAGAGGTACGAGGGGCAGAGAGACGCGAGAGAGGTGAGGAGAGGGGTCGAGGGCGAAGAGGGCGGGAGGAGATGCCGCAGGGGAGTCGCGCTGCCGAGAGAGGAGCCGGGTCAGACGGCATTGCCACAGTACGCTACACCTCCGAGCTAGCCCGCGAAGCGTGTAGCGTGATAAAGGCGCAGCCCCGACGCACGCATTAAGCCCATCGTCGCCCCTCATCGCCGCATCGGTCCCAGCGACCACGAGCACATCCTTGAAGCCGCCCGCAGCTACCCATGCACTGATCGCCTGCAGGTGGTGCTCCTTGCGTGCGCGGATGACCGGAGAACGCGGGAGGACGAGTGTGAGCGAACGCGAGGGGGTGGTGTAGACTGCGAGGACAGTCGCATTAGCTTGGCCGTCCAGCTAGGGGAATTGCTAACCGTCAAGAAGCCACGCACCTTCTGTCCCGAGTGCGAGTCCCTCCTGCTCTGCATCGCCAGGCAGCCCGTCCCTCCCTCCGACGGCCGGCACATAGTCCCTCACGCCGAGGTACCCGACAAGCTCGAGCCGGAGGTTATGCACGAGGAGGTCGCACGCGAGCTGCGCCAGGGACGAGAGCGACGGCTGGGGCTGTGCACGTGCGGAGGGGACTCGTCAGCTTCCGAGAGGTGATGAAGATGGGCGAAGGTAGGGACGCACGAGGACGAGCGTGGATCCGGCGAACGAGGGCGCTTGAGTACCTGGAAGAGGCACGAAGTAGTCCATCTTGCAAAAGAGGGGAGTAGGCAGATGAGAACCAGGTCAAGCGGCAGGAGGACCAAGACGAGGGAGGTTGACCAGCGCTGTCACCGCTCTGCCGCCTTGTCCCCGCCCTGTATTACCAGCAAAGGGCAGCAGCAGTGCGACGAGGCTCGAACCGTCCACCACGGGGGTCGAAAAGCGCAGGACGCCCTTTCCGTACTCGGCTCACGCGGAACGACCTGCTCGTCTCGCATCGACCGCTCTTCAACGCCAAGCGTAGCATAGCATAGTCAAACACTTCTTCACATGGTCAATGCCAACAGGGGCTACACAGTATGTTGGAGGGGCGGATGCGTGCAGCGCCTCCTCGGCGCTCAAATGGGCGATCCGACGGCCTCGCACTTCGTGGCGCAGTCCTTGAGGTACTTCGTGTTGCACCTGCGGAGACAAATCACGTTAGCTTGTCGCCACAACAACAGAATGGGTTGCGATCGAGTGAGCCGGGATGCCACGAATGCCACCCTGGTCCCGTTCCTGTGTGCCGTCTCCGTGGCCGGCTTTTTTCTACCGGCTTTGCCGTTCAGTATGAGTCGAGCTTCCCGAGACGTACTCTGCAGTGTTGATCTTGGTGTGGCACTGACGGCACTTCAAGCCGCCCTTGTGGCAGAAGCTCTTCTCGCCGATCTGCAAGAAACGGTGTCAGCGTCGTCTTTGGCGGTAAGAGTGGCGGCAACGCACATCGCCAATGACGTTTCCGTCTCGGATGCAGCGGACAACAAGATCGGGGCAGGGGTCGTCCGGGTTGTCAAAGCCGTGCATGGCGCCGTCGGCCGCGAAGGTCAGCTGGTCCTGCACGTCGACGTCGACGTCCTGCACGCGGTCGCGGACTGAGACGGCGAGGACCGCGGGAGCAGCGAACGCGAGGAGGGCAAGAGCAGAGAAGCGCATGATGTCTAGAGGTGCGCGGAGATGGAGAGAAGAGAGAGCGGGAGCAGTGCTGGAAGGCCAAGTAGCCCCGAGGTGGGGAAATGTAGCAAGCAGTTCCTTGCGAACGTTGAGCGTCAGAGCGATCGAGATCTGCAGCGCACGAGACCTAGATGCTGGCCGACCCCAACAGGCAGGTGGAAGGGAACATGACGCGGGCACGAGCGGCAGGCGCCAGCATCTTCCTTTCGCTGCTCGACAAGTGCACGAACCACGGTGACATGCTCGATTGCGGCGCAGCAGTACATCCGTCCTTGTATGTCATGCGAGTTGAGGCGTGTGTACGGGAGAATGATCGACGAGAAAAAGCGACTCGCAGTGGTAGCATTCGACGAAGCGAGATACAAGGCAAGCCAGCCTGTGCGAGTCTCGAAAAGAGTACAAAAGCACGCAAGAAGCAGAACAGGCGAGAGTGCGGCCAGCGGTGCTTGGGAACAGCTGCAAGCTGCAATTCGGGCTGAGGCTCAGCTCGCTCCCGCTTGTCACCTTTGCAGCCTGCTAGCCAGCCAGTCAGGCAGATACCCCGTACACTACACCGCCTAGTACCCGCGCTTGTCCTCCGGGCGCACCTGCATTCCCCGCTCGCCGCCGACTCCGCTTCTTCTCGTCGACTGTCATCTCGCCCGCATCGTCCGCAGGAGCTTACGGTGCGTCTTCAGTACGTTCACGATGTGCATCCACGAGCTGACTCGGCCCGTACAACTCGAACGGTGCGATCTCAGACGAAGAGCTTCGACGTCAGACCGTTCGTCTGGGTCGACACACCTCCTCACTGGCTCTCCTGCGTCAAACACGCACCGTAGGAGCGTCCCCAGCGACCTCAATCAGTAGCGGACGAGCTTGTGCGACCTGGCGACGCCCTCTCGCCTTCCGCTCTCTCCCTCCCCTCCGGTCCAGACGGGCATCGCCAGCCTTCTCAGCCGGCTCCAAACGCGCCAGAAGTTCTCTGAGCGTCTCGCGACTCGGGCACAGAGCCCTCGACGTGTTCGGCCATGGACATCTACACGACCTCGTTCTGCTTGCCCCGGTCCTCGGCCTCGACCGCCGATCTCGCTTCGTCGCCGACTTTCTCGGTCGAACTCGGCGCCCCATCACCTGTGGCCACACGACCGCGCACGCCTGGACATCAGACAAGTCAGTCGGATGGCGCGGTAGCGTTGCCGCAGCCGCACGCCGACTCGACAACGGATGGCTCGACGGACGCTGGCAGCGCTGCGACGAGGGGGCACTCGACGTCCAGCTCGGTTGGCAGCGGAGGCGAGACCGCGACGGATGCGACGAGCGTAGCGGGAGGTGCGGCGAACGGCTCTGCCGTACCTAGCGCCAGCGCAGATGGAGACCAGGCGGGACAGCCCGCTGCGAGTGGAGCAGACGGCGGCGCAGCCGCCAAGAAGCGCTCGAGCGTCGACTTCAACGATGCGATGCAGCGCCTGTGCGTCGACACGATGGCGGCGCATCAGTGCATCGTCTCGTTCACGCCCATCGAGCCGACCTCGCCGATTCTGGGCGGACCCGGACCCGCTGCTCCCGCTGCGATCGGCGAGAATGGCGCTGCGAACGGTACAACGCAGGCGGAGAAGGCCGGCACGATGTACAACGTGCACCTGAGCGGAGGGTACCAGCAGGTCATGGCCGCGCGAGGGAACATCCTGCGCGAGAGCCCGTTCAAGGTGAGCTTCTCCGATGTCATGTTCTGTCGCTCTACATGTACTCACTCGTAATCCACACAGCGCAAGTCGGTCGTCAAGGTTCCTCGCGCCGAAGTGCTTGACGGCAAGGAGAACGTCAAGGTCGAGATGCGACGCAAGCTCGACGAGATCGCCTCCCTCACTAAGGCGCACCTCGCCATCGTCGGCCAAGCCAACGCCTCGATCGGCTTCGGGCTCGAGACGGAGCGCAACGTCGAGATCGTCATCACGGGCCCGTACGAGAGCGTCGAACAGGCGCGCGTCCGCCTACTCGTCCTCCTCGACGAGCTCAGCGGCCTGCATTCCGAAGTGTGCGAGATCGACTACAAGCTCCACGCCATCCTCGCCGGGCGTAAGCGCTGCGTCATCCAGACGATTCAGGAGGAGACGGCCACCAATATCTACTTCCCGACGCCCATGTCTGGCATCCTCGGACAGAAGAATCTCAACCTCGTCGCCAAGCAGAACCTCATTTTCCTGACGGGCGAGTTCTTCGGCGTCCAGCGGGCGCGCGACATGCTCTTCCAGGTCTCGCTGCACAAGGTGCGTGTCTTCCGGAGCCTGCGCATCATCGCTGGTGTTCGAGCTACAGTGGCGTGCTGACGTGGAATCGCGCGCGCAGAGCAAGTGCATCATCTCGCGTGATACGGCGATTCTCCCGCGCAAGCTCGACTGGATGCTCTCGGACCGCCTCGAGGACATCAAGCAGATCATGAACGACAATGGGACCTTCATCAACTTCCCTCCAATCGGCAGCCAGGCCAGCCTCATCTCGGTCTACGGCGACCACCGCGTCAACATCGAGCGCACCATCCGGTCCATCATGGGTCTTGTGCGTCTAGCCCCCGCGCATGCACGCACTTTTAGGTCCACGCCGCGACTGACGCTTGTCTCGCTACTGCAGGCTTGTCAGTTCTACGTGGCATCGTTCTGGCTCCTCCCCATCTCGTTCGACGTCTTCATGCCGCCGCCGAGCATCAACCCGGCGCAGATCCCACCCATCCTCCGCCACATTAGCGTCACGTCCGGCGCCGAGGCTGTCTTCAAGAGCAATTGCTTCGAGTTCCATGGTCTCGAGAGCGAGGTCCGCGCGGCGGTGCAGCTTGTGCTCGAGCTCGACTTTGTCAAGGTGCGTCCTCGTCCTTCTCTCCTATGGCCAACAGCTGATGTGAGTCTGTCATATCTCCGCCGCGCGCAGGCATTCCATCACGAGATCCGCTTCCAGATTGAGCTAGCGAACGAGCACCGTGAATTTATCTCGGGCAAGAAGAACGGCAAGCTCAACAAGATCATGAAGTCGGCCAATGTCAAGATCAAGTTCGAGACGTTCAACGACTACAACTTCCTGATCGACGTCGCTGGCAACGACATGGGCGCACTGCACGGCCTGACGATGCTGCAGGAGGAGCTTCCGGCGGAGATCTCGTTCCACGTTCCCGAGGCATACCACAAGCGCATCATCGGCGTCGGCGGAAAGAACATCCAGCGCATCATGAAGAAGTTTGGCGTCTACGTCAAGTTCTCGAATGCCGAGGAGTTCGCCGCGCTCGGCGGGTACAACGACAACGAGGACAACGTCGTCGCGCGCACGCCGGCCAAGAACGCCATGAATCTCGAGCACCTCAAGCAGAGCGTTATGGAGCTCGTCGCGCCCAAGGACAAGGACTTTATCGTCGAGACGGTGTCGATCCCGCGCCGGTACCACCGCACGCTGCTCGGCGAGAAGAGCATCTTCATCCACGACATCGAGGCCAAGACCAACTCGCACGTGCGCTTCCCCAACAAAGAGACGGCGAGCGATGTCGTCAGCATCTTCGGCCCCGAGAGCCAGGTCCACATCGCCGCGCAGATGCTGCTCGACCACGTCCCCTTCGAAGCGTGCGTTGAACCCGATTCTCCTCCTTCGTAAATTTCGCTGACATATCGTCGACGCATCAGCGAGTACCGCCTGCCGCACTCGACCGAGATGGCCAACCTCGCCCTCTCGCAGGACTTTGTGGGACTGACCGAGAAGATCAAGCGCGACCTCAACATTACGATCCTGCCATGGGTCGACCGCTCGGGCAATAACGAGGAGACCATCATCCGCTTCTGCTTGAACCGCTCGAATGTCGACTTCCTTGGGACGAGCCGCGACTTGGTCGAGGAGTATCTCGTCCAGCGAAAGGTGCGTATCCAGCAGGTCTGTGCCCGTCGCGATCTTCCAACTTACCTTTCCTTCACACAGATCAACCTCTATCCCGGCTCGCTACGCCCGCGCTCCGAGTCATTCGCCGACGTGTTCGCGCCATTCAACAGCAAGCTGTTGTCGACAACCGCGATGGGCGAGGGCGAGGCCCGTCCCGACCCACGACCTGGGTCCGACCGCAAGCTGCGGCTCGCCGCTTCGTCTCCGAACATCAAGGCTATCTTTGACGCTAATCCGGGAGGCTCGTCCGCCGCATACCCGCGAGGACCGCCTGTCCCGACGGACCCGCACTCGCTGGTCGACCCGACTGCCACGGCGCCCAGTGCGGCCGCGCCATATGCTCCCTTCTACCCTGTACCACCTGTTCCTCGCATTCCGCCGCAGTTCACACAGCACCACCAGCCGACACACCCGCACCACCACTCTGTCGCCCCTCCGCCTCATCACCCCTTTGCGCCCGGATCATTCGCAGCGCCGCCGCACCAGCTTCCGCCTCATCAGGCGGGTGGCGAGTACCACTGGGGCGCCCCGAGACCGATGCAGGGCTTTGCACCGCCCGCAGGCCCCGCGGCCGGCGGCTTCGGCGCGCCGAGCATTCCGCCTGTCTCGCCTTTCGCGAGCGCTGCGCTACCGCCCACTGTCGCGCCGACATCACGCTTCAGCAACGAGGAGTACCGTGCAGCGATTCCGCGGCACCATGGCGCGTCGGCGTCGTTCTCGGCTGCCTCGCCTTCGTCGAACCACACCCTGGCAGGTGCGGCCGGTGCCGTCGGCAGTGGCGGTAACAACACGCTGTCACAGTCTGCTTCGGTCGAAGACAAGCTCAAGGAGCTGAAGTCGACGTCGCCGACCTCGTCGCGCCAGCCGCGTGCGCTCGCCGGCCGCGCGCAGAGCCTCGACCTCTCGCAGCACGCCGCGGCATTTACGCGCGCGAGCACTGCGCCGAGGCACGAGAGTGTCGACGAAGTCGCGAGCGTGCTTGGCGGTCTCGGTATCTGAGCCGCTCCCCTCAGTCCCGCACCTTTCCCTTCCCTCCTTCAGCTCTCACGCTCGCACCAAGCCACGTACCCAGCATTTTTCGCTCGTCTATTCATTCACCCTCGTCGTCCACTCGCGCACAAATCGAATACCTTGCTCTTCATACCCCTTTCCCTCACTATCCTCTATCTCATCTCGACGAACACCGTCCATGCGTCAAAGCCCTGTACCCGGATCTCGCAAGTCCTCATTCATATCCACCCACATTGTGATTTTGACACCCTCAGACAGCTTTCAATAGATATCTCGCTCCCTTCCCCTTGCAACGCACCTTCCGTTGATTGCATCGTTGTCGCCGCGGATTGAGAAGGTCGACGCTTCGAGGGCTTGCAGCTCGTGTCAATTGCTTTGATGGTGCGTTCCCCGCTATTCTCTGCTCAGTCCTTTCGCGCTGTAGCGCGCGACTGACCTACTCCGCACAGTGCGCAGACCGCCTCTCTCGTCGCGACGCGGCGATCGGGGAGGTGCGACGAGAGCAGCCGCACCAGGTCGTTCCCTGGCTCTTTGGCAGACCTTGACGGTCTTTCAAGGGTCCTCTTCAGCTCCGGAAAGAGTCGCAAGACACACCGCGTCGTTTCCGGCGCTCGAACCTCTTCTGTGCGCCGGGCTCTCCTCGTGCGGGACTTGGTCTCCGTCGCTCCTCCCACTCGCCGTCGAGCTGCCTGGACGGGGAACTGGGCTGCGCAGAGTGACTGCTCTGGGCCTGTCAGGGTCGCACTGCCCGCTTGCAGCTCGCCCTCGCTCTTCCCTCGCCCCCACGCCTTCACTCGCTGATCGCCCTGTCGTCGCTGCCACTCGTCGCCTGAGACGCTCAACGGCCCGAACACGACCTCGGCAGAGCAGGAACGATGCAGCAGCCGTACCCGCCGCGTCTGGTGCGCTCCTGCGTTCGCTTTCGTGTGCGTCCGTCGCTGATCCTTCAACGCCTCTTGTGACAGCACATCGGCGCCATGCCTGGCGAGAGCAGCGGTACAAGCATCGGCTCTCCTGGCGGTCTCGTCTTTGCTTCTCCGGCAAGCTACAGCCCGTTGCCGGCGATGCTCACGCCCGAGTTCCGCCAGCCGACCGGGGTCTACACCGCTCGTGCAGATGCCCCGGACCACATCCCTGCGTCTGCGCCACAGCTGGGTCGTCAGGTGTCGGTTTCGTCTTCTACCGGCTCGCCCTCGACGCCCGTTCACCCCGCCAACATGTCCTCGCCCTTCTTCCCTCAGACCAACTCTCGCCTGCCGCAACAACCGGCGCCCTCTTCCTACGCCCGTCCGCAGGCCAGCTCCTTCCACCCTGCACCGTCGCAGCAGCCCTCGCGCCGCGCCACTTTGCACGCCGCGACACCATCGTTCCACCCTGCAGCGACGTCCCGTTCTTTCGACCCAACCCAGCCCCCGTGGTCGCTGCCGCAGAACGCTTCGCGCGTAGCCGGTCTCCGCCGTAGCGAGAGCGTCTCTCTGCGGCCGGGCGACGACCCTCTGCGAAGCCCGACACTTTCGCGCGCTAGCTCGGCGAGCCCGGCGCTGCCCATCAAGCGCGAGGAGCCGAAGCGCAGGAAAATCGTCGTGCGCCTTCCGCGCGAGCTGGACAGCGGAGGAGAACCCGACCTGCGTTTCGGAGAGGGCGACGCCATGCCCGAGGAGGACGGGACCAAGGACGGCCAGGACAAGGACAAGCGACCGAGGAGCACGATTCGACGTGTGCCGCTCAAGGATGCCGAGCACCCGCGGGAGGATGCCGCAAACAATCAGCGCGTGGAGAGTCTCGTCGGGCGTGAACAGCACGAGGACGAGGTCAAGAAGTCGGAACTGCCGTCTGCCATCGACGTCTACTTGCCGGGCAAGGCGGCTTGGGAAGAAGTGTGGGACGCTTTTGAGCAGCAGATGAAAGGTAGCTACGGCTACTGCGTGCGTCACTTCGCTATGCGCCCTCGGAACTTGCTGACTTCTCGGCGTGCAGGACGTTCGTCGTCCCGCGTTTCTTCCGTCGGGTCGCGCTTCGCCGTCGCCCATTTCCTTCGACGGCCTGTTCTCCCGCAGAAACGGGCATGGTCGTGCTGCGTCGCTCTTTGCCGCCGGCTCGCCCTCCCTTCCGCCCCGTCTGCAGACCGCAGTCGATTCGGTCCGCGGCGTCGCGAGCGGCCACAGCCCGTCCATTTCGCTTTCTCGCCCGACAGCGTTTGGTGGTATCGGCTCGCCGGTCTCTTCGTCCCTCTCGCCCGTGCTGCCATCTCGTTCGCCAGTCCGCCTCAGCCCGACCATCGTCCCCCCTCTGTTCGCCGCGCGTCCCCCTACTTCGCCGCTCGCCAGGGCGGCAGCAACGCCGCTTCCAACAAGTCCAGAAGCGTCGGTCTGGATCGCTGCGGATGGACCGCCGAGCTGGCTCCCGTCTGCGGCGGAGTTGAGTCGCGGATTCAGCATCACGGAGGAGCCCGAAGACGAGGCTGCTAGCGCCGAGCGCGGCCACTCGGACGCTTATGACGGGCTGGCGAGCATCCCGGCGGGGAGCGACATCGGCGTGCCGAAGGAAGGACGTCGCGCACCGCCGTCCAGAAGCGCTTCCGGCGTCTCGACGAAGACGGACGCGACCGGCGTGGCGAGCCTCTCGGGCCAGTCGGACCGCAGCTGGACCGACACGAGCAGCGGTCAGAAGGCGCACGACCAGGGGTCCGCTGAGCCTTTGCGCAGCGACGCTCCTTCGCCCGAGCTGCACCACGAGCTCAGCCGCGCGCTCACCGATCTCGGCACGCTCGAGGTGGCCGGCGCTCTTCCTCCGCTTCCGCTCCTGCCGGCGATCAACGTCGACGTCGAGCCGGCAGGCGAGAACGATCTCACGCATTCGGACGATTCGCAGTACGGCGACGCCGAGCTCAGCGCAGACGAGTACAGCAATCCGTCCGAAGAAGACGCGGCACGCGCTCGTGCCGTCGTGCGCGCTCGCTCCGCGCGGGACTTACGAGCTCAGGTCGACGAGGGGGCCACAGTCAGCGACGATGACGACGACAAGCCGCTAGCGACTCTGACGCTCAGAGCGCCAGTCGACGTCCTGTTCGAAGCGCCGAGCGACATCGACCGTGTCACCGATGTCGACACCTCGCCGTCGAAGGTCAAGGCCGAGCACAAGGTGACGCAGAACTTCGAGTTTCCGCCGCGTTCGCCTCACGCCTCGCCGGTCAAGAAGCGCCAGGCGGCCGACGTGGCGCTGCCGAGCTCGCCGGAGTCGCACTCGTCCGGCAGCGGCCGCGTTGGACAGCTTCTCCACGGTCACTCGCCGTCGAGCCTCCCCTATCTCGCCAGCTCGGCGTTCGGACGCCGCCCAAGCGAAACGTCCTCCGGCTCGCAAGCTGAAGCGCTGGCGTTCGGTGCCTTCGGCCATCCCGGTTCGCTCACCATCTCACCACGACCGTCGTCCGAGCCTTCTTCCGCTATCGCGCTCCCGCCGTTAAAGCCCGGCGCAGGCGTGTACCGTCCGCTGGCTGCGTTATCGACGACGTCCGGGCTCCGCGCGACCGCGGCCGAGTTCACGCCTTCTTTCGGGGCCTTCGCGCCAGCGCTGCCCGCAACAGACCAGGGCGCGACAGGCGGTTTCGACTTCATCCCGCCACCGCATGCTCCGGCTCTTCCGCCTCAACAATCACGCCATGTCAGCGGCAGCCACGGGCCGCTCCCGGCTCTCCCGTCAGACAGCTCGGCGAAACGGCAGAAGGTCACCTCTGACAGCTCGAAAGCCGGAGCACGCAGTACCAGCATGCAGCGTGTCCTTTCGACGCCTGTGCTCGCCCACCCGCAGCCGCGCCGTCCTCTCCCGGTCCCGCCCGCTCATCTGGCCATTCCTCCTGGCATTCACGTCGACGATGACGAGGTCGAGCTGCTCCGCGACGATCTCGGTGGCGCGAGCCTCGACGAGCGCGACCCGGCGGAAGAGTCCGAGGTCGGCAACCGCAGCTTCGCATCGGCCGACGACCCGCTTCCCGAGCAGTACGCACCGACGCAGCCGGTCACGCGGCGCCGAGCCGCAGGAGCGCCCAACAGCTCGGACGCGGCGGGCCCTCCGTTTCCGCAAGCACCGGGCGCAAACGGCTCGCACGGAAACGGCGCAGTCGTCGAGGCGGGCCCGATGGTCAGCCCTGCGAGGATGGGGGACCCCCGTGCGAGGAAGGAGAGTGTCGACATAGCCCTTCCGACTTCGCTGCGCGCAAAGAGCAAGGCGATCCCGCTACCGATGGCCAAGAAGATCTGGGTGCGTTCAAGCACTCGCAGCCTCCGTCTTGATCCGATCTGACGCTCAGTCGACAGGCTCGCGATGTCTTCGACAACGAGGCCATGCCTTTCACGCCTTCGATCGCCAGCACCGCTTCGAGCGTTGTCGAGATTTCTGACGACGAAGGCAACGATTTGCCGCTGCGCATTCTCGAGGAAGTCATCGCGAACCAGTTCGACAGCCTCAAGTCCGAGCTGGCGCTCGCGCGCGCGCCTACGGTTCCGCTCGAACTCGTCGATACCTTGGCACACCGCATCGAAGCGCTGCTCGCTACCGGTGAGCGCGGGACCACCGTCGACCTCGCGCTCACGAAGAAGCTCGACGAGCTGCAGAGCCGTCTCGAGCTTGTCGTCACAGAAGGGCTCGAGCGTGCCACGGCTCACAACGCCACCGTTCGCCAGCGTCGTCCGACCGTCTCGACCCTCGACCCAACTCGTCCTGTTTCCGCTCCTCCCGCACGTCCCGTCACTCCTGGTCTCGAAAACGAGCCGGCAGCCCAATATGGAGCTTTCATCGACGATCTTCGCGCCGTCGTGCAGCCTCTCGCGAAAAACGAGGTCGACGTCGAGGCGCTCTCCGCCAAGCTCGTCGCCACTCTGCAGCCGCAGCTTGCCGCACTGCTCGCACACGGGCAGGTTAGCATTGTGGCTCCCGGCTCTGAAGCCATGCTCAAGCTCCAGGTGTCGCTCGACGAGCTCGCTGAGAGACTCGCGCTTGAGAAGGCCAAAGTCGAATCGCCAAGTTCGCCCGCCTTTCCTCTCAACTTCGCGGAGACGGTCGCTGCAGCCGTTGTCTTGAGGCTTGACAAGGCTCCCGCAACGGGCGACGACAGGCTCGCTCTGGCCGAAGTGGGGCTGGTCCCGCCTTCCGCGCATTTCGACCTCGACTCGATTCGCTCGACACTCGACGCGTTCAAGACGGGCCAGGCGCAACAGCTCGCGATCTTGACGACGAGTCAAAGTCTGCAGGCCGCGCTGAAAGACGCAGTCGGGCAGCTCACCCTCGACCTAAATTCGCGTCACGACTCGGCAAACTCGGACTTCCAAGAGCTGCTCAGAAAGCATGCCTCGACCCTCGTTCCGCAAGTTCCTGTATCCGACAAGCTTGCCGACCTGGAACTCCAGTGCGTTGACAGGCTCGGTGCCTCCGACCTCCCCTCACCTCGCTGACGCAAGGCTGTCGCACAGGCTCGGCAAGTTGCAAGTCGAAGTCAGCAAGGTCCGCGCGGAAAAGGCAATCCTCAACGACCGACTCGCGTACGAGCGCGACCGCTTCAAAGCCGATGTCTCCGCCTTGCAGAAGCAGCTCGAGGCGGCGCAATCGCACGACAAGCTTGACAAACTCGAGCACGAGCGCGATATGTCGCGTGAGCTCGTTGTCCTTGCGCAGGGCGAGATCATGACCCTCGAGAAGCGATTGGCCGCGCAGGTGCGTCTGTGTGTGACTGCTACTTGCGAGCTGTCCCTGACCGTTTGCTCCGATAGGATGAGCGCATGACCAACATTCAACGTCTCAAGATCGTACAGCAACAGACCCTCGCAGCCGCCAATCAGCGCAACAAGCAGCAGGCGACGGCGCTCACGTCTGCGCTTGACAAAGTGAAGGAGCTAGAAGCGGCGGCGGCCTCGGCTGACGAGCAGTTGGAGGCGCTCAAAGTCGAGCGCGACAAGCTCGCGCAGGAGAACGAGCAATCCCGCCAGCATTTCTCGACGGCGAAGCAGGGCCTTCAGGGGGTCCGAGCCCAGATCAAGCGCGAACAGGGCGAAGCCGCCCAGCGCATGGCCGGTCTCGTCGCCGAGCGCGACGCCCTCATACTCGAGAACGAGCGTCTGGCATCGGCGTTGACGATCGCGCGCCGCGGAAACGGGACGGCCGACTACCCTTCGCCTAGCACGCCGACCAACGGGCAACACAGCCTGCCGCGTCTCGTCGCACAGCACACGGGCTCGAGCAGCGCCTCGGACGACACCGTCGCGCACACGGACTTTTTGCCGACGCCAAGCGTCGTAGGCGTGTCCTTTGCCAAGAGCGACGATGGCTGGTACTCGTCGGCCGAGACCTGACGCCCTCTTTCTCTCTTCCCTTCAGTCCCTCGCTCCCTCTGACTTCCGCATGAACCGCATCGCATGTTCCCATTCTGTTTGCCTCGTCTTGCCCTCCCTTTGCTGTGTTCGTCTCTCCTCACCATCGCACTAGTAACTGACGGTCTACCGCTCTCGCGCCGCAAAGCACACTGCACACATTCCAGCAGAGACGAGAAGCTGGAAGGTTCGACGTTGCGATAGCAGACCTAGTCATCGTCAAGAACATCGAGCTTGAGCCCGGCATTGCGCCGCCCCGCCGTCTTCTTGCTCCGCTTGACGGCCTCGCGGTGCCGCTTGCGCGCGAAGCCGCGCAGCAGCTCGCGCAGCTTCTGATGCTCTTCGTCAATCTGCTCCCTGTTCGCAGCGAATGTCGGGTCAGTGATCGCAATGTAGCGCGACGAGACCTGATAAAGGCACGCACTGCGTCTCGTGCTGCCAGAAGTCCTTCGTCGCCTCCGCCACGCGCAGCGCGCTCTGCGCCTTTGCCGCCTCGATCCTCCCCTGCTCGATTCCGAGCTTGGCGACCTCGCTCTCGTCGACCTCGCCGGGCCGCAAGCGGTCCTCGAAGGCTCCGCTCGGGAAGGCGAAGAATGGCTTGGACGGGCCGGAGAAGGCTGGGCGGGCCGCACCGCCGCGGTAGCCTGCGTCGCGCGCCGAGGGCGCTACGAAGCGCGAGGACTGAGCGGCGGCGGGTGCGAGGGGAGGGGCGGCGAAAGCGGCGGGAGGGGGAGAGGGCGTGCGCTCGAGCGGCTCGAGGTCGAGGTCCATGCCGCCGAAGAGGGAGAAGCCGCCTTGCTCGGCGTCGTCGGCCGTGTCGTCCGTGGCAGTGTTGGCGGCACCAGGCTTGAACAGCGTAGTGAGAGTGTCCTTGAGCGAAGCCTTTGCCGCAGGAGCGGCAGCGGGAGCAGACGACATTGCCGCATCCTCGTCATCGGACGAGGACGAGTCGCTCGAGCTTTCGTCCGAGGACGACTCGCTGCCGCTCGACTCCTGCTGCACAGTCTCGGACGTGTCCTCGTCGTCCGACGAGTCCGAGTCGACACCGCCACCGCCGCGAATTCGCAGCGTCGCGAACAGGTCGCTGTCGTCGTCATCGTCGTTCGCAAAGCCCTCGACTCGCGGAAACGGGCGCCCGTCGGACGCCGTCGTGCGGTCCTGCGGCGCGGCAAGCTCCTCCTCCTCGTCGTCTTCTTCCTCCCGCCCGAGCTCCTCGAGTGCGGCGAGCGCGATCTTGCGGTACTCGGCGCGCTCCATTCGGTGCGCGGCCGCTCGCTCCGAGTCGTCAAGCGCCGTCGCCATGAGCTGAAAGGCGTCTTCCTCGTTGTAGATGAGGTTGCGAGGTGCGGCAGGGACGTAAGGCGGCGGCGAGGGCGAGCGGGACCGAGTCGCGGGTGCTGCGACGGCTGGTATGTCGATGACCGCGGAGAAGGAAGAGGCTTCGGGAGCAGGGGCGGGAAGACCGTCGTGGCGGTTGAGACCTTCGAGAAGCGTGGTGAAGCGGTCCGTGTGCGGCCGGCTGCGCTGCGTCAGGCGCACCGTCTCGCGCCGCCTGACCTGCCCGTCGCGCGTCTTGAACACCCACGTCACCTCGTTGTCGGCGTGCGGCTCCCCCTCGGCAGGGTCCTCGCACTCCCACGTCCCGACGCTGAGCATGTTTGCGCCCTCCGCGCCCTCTCCCCTCGTGCCGCGCGAAGTCACCAGGTCGAAGACGACTCTCTTGCGGCCCCACCTGCGCGGGTCGATGCGCATGCGCTTCGCGCGGCGCAGCGCGGGCTTGTCGAGCGGGACGCCCGCGCGGAGGGCCTCGCGCGCGGCCTTGGAGGGCTTGGCGCGCGCCTTGCCGCGCGTCCACGCGGTCGCGGCGGGCTTCTCGGGCTGCTCGACCGGGTGCGAGGGGCGGAGGATGAGCGGGAAGAGGGGCGCGGGAGCGGGTTTCGGGTCGAGGACCCAGCCCTGTCAAACGAGCGAGGTCAGCGTGAGACGCGAGCTGCGACGGGGTGGGAAGGGGGCGCGTACGCGGTGCCTCTGGATGTTGTCGGGCGTGATGAGCTCAAAGTGCGAGGCGGCGAGCCCGACGTTCGGGTCCTTGCTCGCGCGCTTGCGCTTCTTCGGGCGCGGAGCCGTCGAGTCGGCCGCCTTTGCCGCCTCCTCCCGCTCTGCCGCGCGCCTGCCGCAGTTCCCGTCAGTCAATATTCGATGGACGCCCACAAAGCGCGAGAGAACGCACTGTGTAGCCCAGTCGGGCTTGGCGAGCGCGATGCGGAGCTTGTGCGCCTTCCACATGGAGCCGTTCAAGGTCGACATGCCTGCCGGTCTAGTCGTCAGCGAGTAGTCTACAACACGAACTGACTGGACTCACACTTTGCAAACTTGGCGTCGGTCGTCTCGAGCGAGAAGAAGGCGAACGAGCGCGGAAGTCCTGCGACGAGGCGAGGTGAGCGGCGACCACGACAAGGAGGGGCGCCCGAAGCCGACGCACCGGTCTCGGTCGTTCCCAATCCGTCGACGCCAGCAGCGCCGCCGACGACCGAGCCGAAGGACGAGAAGCGCTGGACGAGGTCCTTTGGCGAGACGGAGGGCGCGAGTCCGCCGACGTGGATGCGCTTGGTCGTGGGCGCAGTCGAGAGTGGCGCTGCGGGGGCCATGTCCTGCCTGCACTCGGCCTCTGCTTAGCCAGAGTCGCGTGCGAGGAGGTGAAGCTGTCCCGCCTCGAGCTCAGCCGGGGAGAGGTTGGCTCTCGACCGCAGCCCTCGCTTCCTCAGAGACGTGCAGGATCAGTTGGACTTGATTCAGCTGCTACGTACAACCTGCCGTGTGTATGCAAGCCGCGCTCCTCGCGCTTTAACGCTCGACGTCGCCTCTTGCAGCCTCATCGCCATCAGCAGCTCTCTTTCCCTCTCGCCCTCCACAAGGCTTTGTAGGACCTCGGCAGTGGCCACAACGCTTCACGAGATGGTCGACCTGCCTATCTCGCTGTCGTTCCGGGCCAGGCTGCCGAGGCGGTAGTAGGAACCCGCCTAGCTCCTACAGCATCCGCTTCAACCTCGTGTGCACCAGCCGCGCTCTTCTGAACCATGTTGGGAGAACTGCTCGACGAGAACATGCGGTCGCCGCGCACATCGCCGCGCTACCGCCGCTTTCTGCCAGCCTGAACTCCCTCGCGGTGTCTCGACCTCTCAGCCTGTGTGTCTTTTGCACGCTGCGGTTGCGTAATGCGCATTTTTACTCTACGACCCAGTCGGGCAGCTCGTTCCGCTGCTTGAGCTTGTGAACCAAGTCGCGCCGGACGCCATACACCTTGCGCGCGTCCTGCGACCAGCAGCAAGCAAGCACACGGCCGTGTCAGTACATGTACTTTCGAGGAGGCAGAAGAGCTCGAGGGCGAAATCGGACAGGGAGGAGGAGGGAGCGCACCTCGAGGATCGAGAGGTCGACGTCGACGAGCAACAGCTCCTCCTGCAGGCCCTTCTGCGCACATCACTCACCAATCAGCTCGGCAGCTCCTTCCGCCCGCACCAGACTTCCCAAAGGCATGGCGAGATAAGGAGGGGAGGCAAGATCAGGACGCACCGCACTCGCGATCTTGCCCTTGAACGGCACGCACACGCCCGACCCGCCGATCCGCCCCTCTTCGTTCCCGACCGGGTCGCCGGGCGACCAGCTCGCCGGAGCGCCGACGTTGGTGAACTACCCGCCACAAGTCTCTCGCGTCAGACGTCGAGTCAAAAGCGAGAGAGGGAGGGAAAGCGAGCGGACGCACGACGAGCGCGCACTCGTTCTCGCTCGCGCGCGTGCGAATCAGCGCCTGCAGGTACTCCTCCTCGGAGCGCGGGTTGTGCCGGAGCCCCTCGGGCCCGGCGTCGAGCGCGGTCCAGTACGTCGGCGCGAGGATGAGCGCGGCGGATTGTAGGACGAGAGGGGTGAAGGATCGGGACCAGGCGAGGTCCCAGCCTGGGCGCGGGCCGGGGTGAGGGGTTGGTTGGTGGGGTCAGTGGAGCGGAGGAAGGGAGGGCGGGGCGGGCAGTGTGAGAAGAGAGGGTCAGTGAAGGTCGATGCGCACGTGAGCGCGCGAGCTTGGGAAGGTCGATGTCTGCAAGGTGCAGTCTAGGAGCACTTCCACTCCTTCTTCACAGCGCGCTTCACGACAAAGAGAACCTCCGGAAGGGAAGAGAGGACCAGAGCGCGTGAACGCACAGACAAGCATGCCGACCTTGCCAAAGCGCGTGTCGAACACCTGGTGCTCGTCGGTGCCTTCGCACAGGTACTCCTTCTCCGGCCTGTCTTCATCCAGTCAGTCACGTCCCGGGTTGAGAGCGAGGCGCTGACAGCACTGACCACCAGAGATTGCGCTTCTTGTACCGCCCGACAATGTTGCCGTCCCAGTCGACGTAGGTCGCGACATTCTCCAGCACGGGTCTCTTCTCGGTCCTCGACTCGCCCGTCTCGTCATCGACGACCTCGACCTCGCGCTCCAACTCCTTCCCCTCGTCGTCAATCGCGCGCTCGACAATCGTGCCGACCTGGATGTCGACCCGGAGTTCGCGCGCGAGGTCCTGGAAGGTCGAGAGCCAGTGCGTGGCCTGCGCATGCGAGGCGGACGAAGCGAGGTGTGCGTGCGTGTGCGGGTACTGCGCGAGGTGCCAGTGCGAGCGGTCGGCGACGACACCTGCGAGAAGCGAGCGAGGGGGGGGCAATTGCGGGCGTCAACTCCGGGTCCGACGAGAGGAGGGGAGCTCAAGCGCGTGGAGAGTGGAGCCGGGCAGGGTGAAGCACGGTACCCTCGACTGCAGCAGGTGCTTGGGCCAGATGACGCCGTCGAAGTGCAAGTGGGGCGGCTCACCAGAGAGGAAGTACTCGGGGAAGCACACGAGGTCTGCGCCCTGGGCCGCGGCCTGCCGGGCAAAGTCGTGCGCCCTGCGGAGGTTGTACTCGCTCGGCAGCGGCTGCTGGTCTGCGTCGTCGGGAGATGGGGATGGAGAGGGAGCGGGAGGGAGTGGGGCAAACTGGACGATGGCGACCTTCATC
This sequence comes from Rhodotorula paludigena, assembly GCF_050403205.1. Lineage (NCBI taxonomy): Eukaryota > Fungi > Basidiomycota > Microbotryomycetes > Sporidiobolales > Sporidiobolaceae > Rhodotorula > Rhodotorula paludigena. The sequence goes on along the minus strand of NW_027481406.1, from coordinate 11,882 downwards.
GTTGCGGAAGGTGGAGCGAGTGCAGCTGGTAGAGTCTATCAAGCCCTGTCCGGGTCTTATCCGGTCTCCAGAGGAAGAGGATGCGGGTCGAGGGATGTCCGACGTCGAGAGGAGCGGCGCACCTTGTAGCTCGTCGCTTGCCTCTACTTGTGCTCAGAGCGGCGTGAGAGAACTGAGAGCGGGCCAGAGAGCACTGCAGCACACACCGTACGCTCATGCACCCTTCCCCCGCACCCGCTGCCCTCTCCCTGCTTGTGCTGACCGCATCCTCGCTCGCTCGCAGACGATGCACCGCGCACTCGGCGCAGCGCTCCCTGCGCAGCCCATGCCCGCGCCCCCGCCCTTCCCCGAGCCTCACAGCGCAATGCACCTCGAGCCAGCCGACCTCGGCGCCTACTTCGACGCCCTCGCCCCCGCCGCCTCCTTCTCGCTCGCTCAGCCCTCGGCCCGCGCCCGCGTGAAACTCGCACTGTACGGCTACGCCCTCTGCCCGCACCTCCCCTTCCGCTCCCTCTTCTTCCCCGACGTCGGGCCCGACCCGCGAGAGACGGCCGCCGTGTCGGACGACTGGTCCCTCGCTTCCGCGCAGCAGCGCCACTCGCTCGCCCGCGCCTCGTCCCCCTCCTCCGGCGCACCCGCGCACGAAGACGACGCCGACGAGTACTCGCCCTCGCGCCGCGGCAAGCCCTGCGGCCACGTCTTCCGCGCGGGCGAGAGCGTCTACCGCTGCCGCGACTGCGCCCTCGACGCCACCTGCGTCCTCTGCGCCCGCTGCTTCCACGCCTCGTCCCACGCCCGCCTCGGCCACGACGTCACCGTCTCGACCCACGCCGGTGTCGGCGCCGGCTGCTGCGACTGCGGCGACGCAGAGGCGTGGAACGAAGGCTGCCAGCAGGACTGCCGCTACCACGCCGCCGCGCCCCCCTCTTCCGCTTCCGCTCCCGCCCCCTCTCCCCCGCCGAGCGCAAAGGGCAAAGAGCGCGCGACCGACACGGACGACGACGGCGAGCGCATCGAGGCGGCCAAGCAGCGCGCGCACGACACGCTCGCCGTCGCGCTCGACTGGGCCCTCGACGTCCTCGAGCGCAGCCCCGAACTCCTCGTCACGCCCACGCGCGTAGAAGAAATCACCGGCGTTCCCCGCCCGGCGAACGAGGTACCTGAGGCGGACGCGGAGGAAGAGGAAGAAGCGACGGCGCGCACGCCCCGCGCGACGCTCGCCTCGCTCGCGACGCTCCTGCGCGCGGGCGGAGGGACGACGGCGCAGGACCCCGATGCGTTCCTGCGCGCGCTCGCGGGCGCAGAGGGCACGACCGTGCTCATGCCGGATCAGGCGGCCGCTGCGCGCGCCGCGGCGGACGAAGAGGTCGAGGTCGAGCCGGACGCGGATGCGGATGCGGGAGGCGACGATGAGGTGCTCGGGGACCTGGACGCGCAGATCCAGGCGCACTTTGCGCGCAGGGGGATGATGACGGTCGTGCAGACGGATGAGGACGGCAACACGGTCGAGATTGAGGTCGACCTCGGGAACGCCGGCGGCGCAGGGACCGGCGTTGGAGACGACGACGCCGACGACGACGCTCCCGCTGCGACGCTGGGCTTGCCCGGCTCGTTCCCGCTCTCGACTGCTCCCACCGTCACGCCCTCTTCCGCGTCCGTGTCTGCTGCGCCTGCGCCGCTGCCCGCGCCGACGACGCCGCCGTACGCCGTCGTGCTGTGGAACGACGAGCTGCACTCGTTCCAAGAGGTCATCTCGCAAGTCTCTCTCGCGACGCACTGCTCGCGCGCGACGGCCCAGTCGATCGCCAACCACGTCGACACGCACGGGCGCTCAACGATCCTCGTCACGCCCTCTGCGCCGGACGCGCTGCGCGCGGCGCGCAAGGTCGCCCAGATTAAACTCGCCGTGACGGTGCGCGAGGCGCGCGAGACGTTCCGCGAGGACGTCGCGCTCGAAGTCCTCCTCTGCGCGCGCGACTTGCTCCGCGCGCGCCTCGCGGGCGAGAGCGGCGCGCTGGCCGAGACGGTTGCGCGCGTCGTGCTCGAGCGCGCGGGCGACGGGAGGAGCAGGTTCATGCGCTGGTGCGCCGTCGAGGGGAGGCTGTGGAAGGCGGCGAGGAAGGCCGGGCAGGAGCTCGCCGTCGCGCTCGTGGGCGTCAGCAGCGAGGTCAAAATGGAGCTCAGTGCGTCTGCAGTCGAATGCGAGGTTACGCTTCCCCTCGTGCGCAGGGGCGTGCTGACCTCCTCCCCTTCGCTGTCCGTGCACAGGCATCCAATATGCCGAGATCTACTCGTCGCTCGCGACGACCTACCTCTTGACGGACCGCGAGCCCGAGAACTCGCTCATCTTCTTCGGCGTGCAAGTCTTTACGGTGCCGTCGGTCGCGGCGGTCCTCGTTTCGCGGCACTACTTCCTCTCGCGCCTGCTCAAGGTCCTCTTTGCCTTCTTCACGGGTCAGCTCTCGCCCGACAAGACGCGCCTCGTCCTCCCACCCAACCCGTCGATCCGCACGCTCGACCTCGAGAACCCGCACATCAAGCAGAAGCGCCACTCGCAGCCGCGGTACTTCCAGCTCTTTTCGGACCTGACGCACCTCGTCGAGTGCACATCGGTGCAGCGCCTCATCGCCTCGTCGCCGCATCTCGTCGACGACTTTGCGTCTTTCATCGACCTCTTCAGCGGCATGAACCCGCTCCATCGCGCGGTCGGCGCGCACGTCGAGTACGAGAGCGAGCAGTGGGTCACGGCGTTCAATCTCACGATCCAGCTCGCGCGCCTCGCGCGCGCCTTTGGCGAGGCGTTCCACCCCGCTCCCTCCCCCTCGTCTGCCGGCGTCGACAGCCCGCCGTCGACGCTCGACCTCGCGCGCGCGCTCAACACGCTCTTGCACAAGCTCGATCCCGCCGCAGAAGACGACTGGGAGCGCCCGACGCACCGCCTCCAGCTCGCGGAGCGGTCGTACGGCCCGCTGTACGCCTGTCGCGTCTCGACCGAGCCTGTGTCGTACCACCACCCGCTCGCGTGGCTCTGGGCCGAGATGGCGAAAGGCCTCGCGGGCCCGACCGATCGCGCGAGCGAGGACAAGCTGGCGCGCATTGGCGTACAGGGCGGCGTGAGGGCGCTGCTGGGCGGGGTCGAGAGGGATGGCGCGGAAGAGAATTGCGTGCTGCCGTTCGTTGCCGCGATGGAGCAGCCGCTGCGAGGTGAGTTTCGCCACTCTTGTTTGGCGTGGAACGTTGTGCTGACTTCGACCGTCGTGAAGTCGTCGCGCTTGTCGCGCAGATCCGCGCCGGCGTCTGGGTCCGCAACGGCTTTGGCGTTCGAGCGCAGAACCTTCACTACCGGGACTACTCGCTGCGCGAGACCACATTTGAGCAGGACGTCTTCTTCCTCCAGACGGCGCTCGTCGTGCTCGACCCGTCGCTCGTCGTCGCCGCGCTGGTCGACCGCTTCGAGCTGCGCGAGTGGCTCGTCCATCGCGCAGCGCCTGTCGCTGCCGACGGTGCAGCACCCGGCGCCGGCTCGAGCTACGAGCCCGAGCAGGCCCTCGCGCTGATCGACGAGCTGCTCAACCTCCTCATCACGCTCGTCACCGACCCGACCGCCGTCGTACCCCTCTCGTCGACGGCCGCGCTGCGCCGCGAGCTCGTCCACTACCTCGCGCTTGGCCCGTCCGTCTACTCGGACCTCGTGCGGCGCGTCTCGGAGCGCTACTCGGACGACCCGCAGATCGACCGCCTCCTCGCGCAGGTCGCGACATTCAAACCGCCGACGGGGACGAACGACCAGGGGGTCTACTCGCTCCGCGACGAGCTCGTCGGCGAGGTCGACCCGTACTTCTCGCGCTACACGCGCAACCAGCGCGAGGAGGTCGACAAGGTCGTCCGCGCGTGGCTCAAGAAGCGCGTCGGCCCTGCCGCAGCGAACAAGAACGTCGAGCCCGTCATCGTCCCGAACAAGCTTGCCGTGGTCGCGGGCGAGTCGGGCCCGTTCGTCCGCCTCACCGAGACGCTCGGCAGCGAAGCGCTGCTCGCGACCGTGTTCTACGCCCTCCGCGCCGGCAGCTCGCTTGCGCGCCGGGCACCGCCTGCACCAGCTGAGGACGGAGCCGAAGCTCCCGCTGCCGCCCAACCGCCTTTCTCGGAGGCCGTTGTCGACCAGGCACTGCAGCTCGTTCTCCTCGCGCAAGTCGAGCAGCCCGCCGCCTTGCGGGACTTCGCGCTGCGCTCAATCGCGCTGGAGGAGGCGGATGCTGCGGAGGCGCAGGGAACCGAGTCCCTTGCGCAGGTGCTCGTCCGCATCGAGGAGGACGAGCGGCTCAAGGGCGTCTGGGGCAAGGCGAAGCACGTGCTTGACTGGCTCGCGGCGGACCTCGGCGAGGCGATTTCGGGGCTGCGTCGCCAGCCTGCGGCTGCGGAAGGGGCCGAGACTGAGGCGTCGGACGCGGCAAAGGCAGCGGAGGCGAAGCGAGCGGCGGCCAAGGCGCGACAGGCGGCGATCATGAAGCAGTTCCAGCAGGCGCAGTCGGCGTTTCTACAGAACGTCGAGGACGACGACGAGGATGAAGACGGTGACATGGTTGAGGGCGACGAGGCCAAGCTGCAGGAGGCGGCGAAGAAGCCGAAGGTGCACTTTGGCGACTGCATCGTCTGCCAGGACGAGCTCGAGGACTCGGCGCCATTCGGCATGCTCGCCCTCATTCAGGGCAGCAACCTGATTCGCGTTACGCCCGTCGGCGGCGAAGACGACGATGTCGAGTCGCGCATCTCGAGCGAGCAGCTCTTCCACCTCCGGCAGCAGCGCCAGGCGAGTGACGCGCCCGAGTCGCCGTACCAGCGCGAGATTCTCGACCTTCCCGGCAGCCTCGACCGCGACATGTCGCATGCACGACCGTACGGCATGGCGGCCCGGAGGCGGCCCGTCTCTGGGTTCGCCAACTCGGACGACGGGCTTGCCGAGGGCTTCCCGCAGGCCACGAAGGCCGGCCTGCACGCTTCATCGTGCGGTCACATGATGCACCTGTCGTGCTTCGAGCGCTACTGCGCCTCGCTCCAGCATCGCCACTCGCAGCAGCGCGACCGCTGCCACCCCGAGAACCTCGACCGGCGCGAGTTCGTTTGCCCGCTCTGCAAGAGTCTCGGCAACGTCCTCCTCCCTGCCGAGGTCGACTCGCCCGCATTCGTACCCTACTCGGGCCCGCTCGACAAGCGCACTCTCTCGGAATGGGGGAACCCGGACGTCGACCCGCTCGAGGAGGGCTCGCTCGACCGCTTCGACGAGGACGTCTGCAAGCGCGTTGAGAAGCTCACGTCCAGCGATGCGCGCGATCGCACAACGTTCAAGCCATGGCGCGCGACGATGGCTCTGCCGATGCTTCTTCCCGGCCACTTCAACGAGGCCGAAGGTCGCATGGTCGCGCGCTTGCTACAGGTCGTCACCGCGATCAACAGCGAGATCGGCGGGCCTGGCACGTTCGCCGCAACGCTCTCGGGCGATCTCGTCGGCTACACTGTCTCCACGCTGGAGATCGCCTCGCGCGGAACGGGCGAGCCGGCCTGGTCGCTTTCGGACGCCAATGTCAAGCTGCTCCAGAGCCTCGTCGCAGTCATGCAGGACCTCGCCGAGCTCATGACTCAGTCGGTCGAGAGCTCGCGCATCGCTGCCATCTCCCTGCGGCAACGCCTTCTCGGCGCTTTCGCTCACGGCACGGCGCTCGCCGATGAGCCGTTTACGCAGTTCGACCCGATCGGCGCCCTCATCGAGAGCGCCGTCTGCATCCCTTCCGCATTCTACCACGTCGTCGCCGTCGCGTTCTACGCCGCCCTTGCGCAGAACCTGCTCGCCGTCTACCGCATGCTCCACCGTTCGAGCTCGCCGCGCGCCGTTTGGAACGCCGACAAGATCGACGAGCGCGAGAGGCAGGAGTGCGCCGACCTCGTACGCGTGCGCGAGGTGTTCGCCATGGCGCCCGCTCTCTTCGCCGGCGAAGACCAGAGCTTCCTGCCGACGGTCGGCAAGCACCTTCACGCGCAGATGCTTGTCTTCCTGCGACGAGCCTCGATCCTCGCTCGCATAGTGTTCGGCGAACCTTCGGACGATGCCACGGACGCCTTCCTCGACGACGACCGTAGCGAGTATGCCCGCCTTCTAGAGCTCCTGCGCATCCCGCCGCCGAGCGAAGTTCTTCGCTTCAACGTCCCCACGGACGATGGCAACGTCAGCGCGCTCCGCGACCATCTCCGAGCATGCGCCAACTCGGTCCGGTACCCCTTGTTCGACACGCCCGACCGCGAAGAGGCCAACATCGCCATGTCGACCAGCACGACCCTGCCCACGCTCGAGCACCCGGTCCCCTACGAGCTCCTTGGTCTTCCGCACCAGCTCGACACGCTCGTTGCCGCAAGCCTCGAAACCAAGTGCAAGTCGTGCGGCGAGGTGCCGAAGACGCCGGCGCTGTGCCTCTTCTGCGGCGAGACGCTGTGCGCCATGAGCTTCTGCTGCATGGTCGGCGAAGGCGACTCGCTCACGGGCGAATGCAACGAGCACATGTGGACGTGCGTCTTTTCACCACTGCCACTCCCGCCGCAGGCACGGCTGACACTCCGTTCGCTCTTAGTTGCGGCGGTTCAGTCGGCGTCTTCTATCTCATTAAGCGCAACGTCCTCCTTTACCTGCACGCCGACAAGGGCGCCTTCTCGACACCGCCCTACCTCGACTCCCACGGAGAGGTCGATGTCGGTGGCAGGTGCGTTGCATCTCCAGAACCTGGCATGGCGGAATAGCTGACGCTTTGGTTCTTTCACTCACATACAGGCGCAGTCGCAGTCAATTCCCGCAGTTCCTCCACCGCGGACGCTACGACGAAGTGCGGCGCATGTGGCTCACGCACGGAATCCCGACGTATGTTGCGCGCAAGCTCGAAGCGGTCACGGATCACGGAGGCTGGCAGTCGTTTTAGCATAAATCTTGTTGTACTCTCCTCGCAACCCCTTCGCAACTCGCTCGCATTTTCCTGTCTCTGCATGACAAGGAGGCCGCGGATCGTCTAGAGTTGCGAGAGTGAGCGTGTCTAACTCCTCCTCCCACCTCGCCCTATCCGCCGATCGTCCTCGTCACTTGTTGTTCCGGGCGTATCTGCGCCCGTCAACTCGTAACCCTCGCCCGTCGCGAATTGTGGTGCACCACCGCGGCTCGCTATCGGGCTAGGCGGTGCCTCCCTCCCCGTCACTTTCTCGAACACCCAGCGCTTGACATCCTTGCCCCACAGACGCAGCTCTTCGAGCGTCGCTTCGAGCTCGTCCGAGGTGCCGCCGCCCGGCCCGTGCTCGCCCGCCTCGTGGCCCGCCTCGTAGGCGATTGTGTACTTCAAGCAATCCTTGACCGAGACCAGCCCGACGAGCTGCCCGAAGCGCTCGACAAGAATGACGCGGGGCCTGCGTAAGATTCGGTGATCCACAGCAATTCCGTTTATCAGTGCGCGGAAGCGATGACTTCGAGTCGACACGACGCACCCCATGCGGCGGAACAGCTGCATCACAAATTCGAGCGGTTGCTTGGGCGAGACAGTGAGGGGTGTCTGTGCGTGCGAATCATGCCAGTAAGTACGCGACTTATCTGCAACCCGTGATGCGCGAACGGTGCTGACAGGCTACGCACCTGGTTGACAAACGACGTAAAGTCGACAATACCCTCTTCGCCTCCATCCCACTCGTCCATTCCCCCGCTGACCCCGTCTTCCGCCCCTCCAGCGTCTTCTGCAGTAGCACTCGGCGTGATTGAGCCGTCGCCGGCGAGCACATCGCCTTGCGGGCAGAAGAGGCAGGGCGCGTCGGGCGGGACAATGTGCGTGAGCTCCGCTTTCTCTGAATGCGCATCATACCAGAGCAGTCAGTCAATGTTCGGGTAGCGGATTAGGAGCGCACGCACCGATGGCGATGATCAGGTCTCGTCGCGAGATGTCGCCGAGCAATGTCAGGTCCTTTCGGCTCTTGACGACCGGGAAACCCTGATACTTGGTCGTATCGAGCAGTCGCTCTGGCGAGACATCGTCGTGAGCATACACATGACTGTCAAGACTGATAGAAGCGAGCGCACTGAGCTCGTCGAGCGTTACGCCTTGGGTAGGGAGGCAGACCATGTCTCGTCGCATGACGGTCGTGACTGCAACATTAGCCTGTCAGCACTTTGTGCATCGCTTCGTCAAGTAGTCCCGACTTACCGGGTACGCCGAAGGCGTGGTCATGGTTCTCGAGCAGCGGGTACCCGTTGAAGCGGATCATCTGGTCGGCGATGCCGCCGCCGCCGAACTGGTCGCTGACCGCTTTAGTGACCATGACAACGATCTATTGAATCGCGGGTGAGCATGACAGGCGGATGCGGATATCGATCGAAGGAGGCGCACCATGGTCGGAAGGATGTAGGTCAGGGCGCCTGTCAGCTCGAACATGATGACCACGACAGTGACGGTAATGCGAGTGATGCCGCTGCACATCACAAAGAAGGTCAGCTCCGCCGCGGGGACTGGACTGGAACACGACGGACGCAAGACCCGCTGCGGCGCCGAGGAAGGCGTAGGTGCCAGGCGTGATGCACGGTTTCTCTGGATCGCAGGCCGCAAACATGCTCCACGTCGGGTGCGCGCTGTTCAAATGTGTTGTGTGAGCTTGCAAACGTCCTTCAGCAGTCTCTGCCGACAGCAGCGGTCAGGAGTAAAGACGCTGCGCGTCGCAACTTACCGGTACATCGCCTTGACGAGGATCCCGACCATCCGCCCAAAGGTCGCGCCAACAGCCATGGAGGGCACGAAGATGCCCGCAGGGACCTTGCAGCCGTACGAGACGATGACTAGGCACGTGCGGATGACGGTCGCAAGGAGGAGCGAGTTGACCATGCGCCATTGGGCCCAGGTCCTGCAAGTCGAGCGAGTGAGTGAACGGAGTCCTCGCATGCACAAAGGTATGGCGCCAATTCTTGAAGACCCCAAAGCCAGACGCTGACGAGACTTGCACTCACTGGCACAAGTTCTCATAGTCGCCGCCGTTCTCGCACTCGCGGAACAAAACATCGAGCATCTCGTTCATGTCGATGCGCAAGAAGCGGTTTGTGAACCCGACGGCGGCCGTGAGGAGCGCGAGCGTGACTGCCTCGGAGATGGCGTTGTTGGCGAGGTGCTTGCGCCGGAAGGCCGCGACTTGCAGGTTGTACTTGATGACGAAGGCGCCGTAGAGTCCCTATGAAACCGCGCTTACGTTAAGCTGACTTTACGAGAGGTGGGAGCTCGAGCGGGACGTACGCCAAAGACGCCGATGAGGATGAAGAAGCCAAGCTCGAAGAAGTGCCAATCTCGGTCGAAGCTGACCTGGAAGAGCACGATTTTGCCCGTGCGAAATGGGTTCATGGCCTGCACAGCTGATCGTGAGGACTGTCGTTGTGTGCCCGAACGAAGAATGGGACGCACGGAGAGGACGACATTGGCGACGAGCGCGCAGAAGAAGCTCCGCCACATCGTCTTGATCGGCCAGTTAATAGTCATCTCCTGCTCGGAAGCGAGTCGTCAGCCGAGGGAAGCGAGGCAGGACGGGTTAAGCAAGCGCGCCTCGAGCGAGAAGAGCACGCCGCCGATCGGACTACCGAAAGCCACGGCAACACCAGTGGCAGAGGCGGCCGTGACGATCTCGCGCATCTTGGCTGGATACGGCTCCGAAGGCATCAGCATCGAAGAGTTCCTGGACATGCGCAGCCTGTGCAGTCACAAGCGTCGCACGGAATGGGCCCGACGGCGCGGACGCACCCTGACTCCGCTTGAAGCGCGTGAAACGGCTTGCCACAAAGTGGCCGATGGCGCTCGCAACGTGGACGGAAGGCCCCTCTTTACCGACCGACAAGCCCGAGGCGATGGAGATGGGCTGTCCGCGACAGTAGTCCAATCAGTCAGTGTTGCCAAAGGGTAAAAATCGGCGCGAGACAGCGACGGCTTGTCACGAACAAGTGTAAGGGACTTGATGCTCAGGGTCGGGAACGAGAGGTAGCCGTTGATGATGAACCCGGCGAGGATGCACTTGATTTCGGAGATGCCGGACCCAGCGGCGTATGGCGCGTAGGACTTGACAATGAAGGCGCAAGTGAAGGCAAACAGACCCTGCGCATGGGATGGCGTAAGCTTCACGCAGGCACAGAGCGAGCGCTGCCGCGCGGAAGTGATCACGTCTGGCGAGCCGGCAATCTCGGGTCTACAAGAATCTCGACGCACCGCGAATGCAACATACACCACCCATTGAACGCCGGTCCAGGTCGTCCACGTAACCCAGTCCTCGCACAGCCCTTCCTCGATCTCCCAGCAGCAGAACTTGCGGTTGAGCCACCACCCCTGCGTGCAATACCCGAGCTTGAGGTCCGAGAGCCAGGCCGTCATTATCGACATGATGGCGGCATTGAGGCCGATGATGGCGCCTGTCCAACAGATCAAGCGTGAGCGACGCTGTGGCCAGCGGACGCCAGGCGATCTGAACGCGCTGTGTCCAGCGCATTTCTCGACAGACTGAAAGCATGGCACGCGACGTACCCACCAAGCTCACGACACCCCAGCTCTGACACGCCTCGGCGACCCGCCAGAACCCTGCTCGCAAGCTGTGCCCGAGCGTGCGAGTCGCCGTCGCCGCTTCGTACCGCCTCCGGGACCGCTCAAGCAGGGTGTCGGCGACCCAGTCAATGGTCGTGAAGTCCTCGTCTGCGAAAATGAGAAGAAACGGTCAGCTGTCAGAGACCGCGAGTACGATGCGCCCCGCGGAAGAGCACGCCGCATCACGGCCGCGTCTGCCTCTATGACTGCAGGAAATCGCGCCTGCTCCTCCGTATCCCGGGAAGCGTGAGACGCACATCTTCGACTCTCGCCTTCGACCGCCTTCCTGACGCCCTCGCCTCCGCCGCGAAACCCGCTCCCCCTCCTATGCACGCCGGCGTGCCCCTCGCCGCCCACGAGCGGTGTCTGCGCCTCCGTCCCCGCACTTCCACCCGCCCCGAGCGTGGCAGAAGAGGTCGACCAGCCAAAGTCGCGCTCGATGGGGATGACGGGCGTCGCGCCGCCGCCGGTGACAGACGGCGGGCGGAGCGAGTGCGAGCTCGACGGGCGGCGCAGCGCGCGGCGCGGGCTCGGAGGGACGCGCGAGGGAGAGAGGTCGCTGGCTCCGCCGAGGGAGAAGGTGCCGAGGTCGGGCGGGGGAGCGGGACCCGACGACGACGACGAGGACGAGCGGAAGTCCATCGTCGCGCTCGCTGCTTGATCGGGCCCGTGGAAAGCGCGACGGCGTTCCAGCGACCTCTAGACGCGTCGGGAGAGGTTCAGCGACCTTGCCGGCTGTGTGTGAGAGGGTATTGCTCGCCGAGAGATGAAGGTGGTCGTGGGGAACTTCGACAGCGACGCCGAGCCTTTGAGGAACAGCTGCGCGTGCCGAGCACTGCAAGACAGTCTGAAAAGCGCGAGCACGGCTTGTCAAGCCGGCCGAATCGCGAGGCGGCGACAACGAGCGAAGCCAACTCGCGCTACGTCGTCTTCTGGAGGAAGTTGGTGAGTTCAAGTAACGAACCCATCCTTGAGCTTCGTCCGCGCCCCCTGAAGTACGACAGGGCAAACACTGCGAAGAAATGCACAAATTGCGAGAGAGGTATGAACAGCGACATGGCACGGAACGACGACGAGGAGAGAGGACAATCAACAACAGGCGGACAGGGACAGCTAGACACAGCACAACGTGAGAGTTATGTACACAAGAGAGCGTGGGGGGGGGGGGGGGGGGGGGGGGGGGGGGGGGGGGGGGGGGGGGGGGGGGGGGGGGGGGGGGGGGGGGGGGGGGGGGGGGGGGGGGGGGGGGGGGGGGGGGGGGGG